>NW_028270171.1:13020367-13187867 GCF_037043375.1 Chiloscyllium plagiosum | reverse complement strand
AGGATAACAAAGAGAGAAATAAGGAAGGAGAGGATCGAATACGAAGGTAGGCTTGCCAGTAATATTAGAAATGATAGTAAAAGTTTCTCTCAATACATAACAAACAAACACAAGGCAAAAGTAGACATTGGGCCACTCCAAATTGATGCAGGAAGGCTTGTGTTGGGAGGTAAGGAAATAGCTGAAGAATTTAATAAGTATTTTGTGTCAATCTTCACAGGGGAAGACATGACTAATATCCCAATAATTAAGGAGAGTCGGGGGCAGAGTTGAGTATGGCAGCCATTACAAAAGAGAAAGTGCTAGAAAAGCTAAAAGGTCTAAAAATTGATAAATCTCCTGGCCCCGATGGGCTAGAGTTCTGAGGGAGGTGGCTGAGGAAATAGGGGCGGCGTTGGTTGTGATCTTTCAAAAGTCACTGGAGTCAGAGAAAGTCCCGGATGATTGGAAAGTTGCTGTTGTAGCCCCCTTGTTCAAGAAAAGATCACAACAAAAGATGGAAAATTATAGGCCGATTAGCCTAACCTCGGTTGTTGGTAAAATTCTAGAATCATCATTAAGGATGAGATTTCTAAATTCTTGGAAGTGCAGGGTCAGATTAGAACAAGTCAGCATGGATTTAGTAAAGGGAGGTCATGTCTGACAAACCTGTTAGAATTCTTTGAAGAGGTAACAATTAGGTTAGACCAGGGAAACCCAGTGGATGTTATCTATCTAGACTTCCAAAAGGCCTTTGATAAGGTGCCTCACAGGAGGCTGCCAAGTAAGGTGAAGGCTCATGGTATTTGAGGTGAGCTACTGGTATGGATTGGGGATTAGCTGTCTGATAAAAGGCAGAGAGTTGGGATAAAAGGTTCTTTTTCAGAATGGCAGTGGGTGACAAGTGGTGTCCTGCAGGATTCAATGTTGGGGCTGCATCTGTTCACTTTATATATTAATGATCTGGATGAAGGGACTGGGGGCATTCTAGCGAAGTTTGCCGATGATACGAAGTTAGGTGGACAGGCAGGTAGTACTGAGGAAGTGGGGAGGCTGCAGAAGGATCTAGACCGTTTGGGAGAGTGGTCCAGGAAATGGCTGATGGAATTCAATGTGAGCAAATGCGAGGTCTTGCACTTTGGAAAAAAGAATACAAGCATGGACTACTTTCTAAACGGTAAGAAAATTCATAAAGCCAAAATACAAAGGGATCTGGGAGTGCTGGTCCAGGATTCTCTAAAGGTTGACTTGTAGGTTGGGTCCGTGATTAAGAAATCAAATGTAATGTTGTCATTTATCTCAAGAGGGTTAGAATATAAAAGCAGTGATGTGCTTCTGAGACTTCATAAAGCTCTGGATAGACCCCATTTGGAATACTGCATCCAGTTGTGGGCCCCACACCTCAGGAAGGGCATACTGGCACTGTAGCGTGTTCAGTGGAGATTCACACGGATGATCCCTGGAATGGTAGGCCTAACATATGATGAATGGCTGAGGATCCTGGAATTGTATTCATTAGAGTTTAGAAGGTTGAGGGGAGATCTGATAGAAACATACAAGATAATGCATGGCTTAGAAAGGGTGGATGCTGGGAAGTAGTTTCGGTTAGACGGGGAGACTAGGACCCATGGGCACAGCCTTAAGATTAAAGGGAGTCAATTTAGATCGAAAATGAGGAGACATTTCTTCAGCTAGAGAGCGGTGGGCCTGTGGAATTCATTGCCAAAGAGCGCAGTGGAGGCTGGGACGTTAAATGTCTTCAAGGCAGAAATTGATAAATTCTTGATCTCGCAAGAACTAAGGGCTACAGGGAGAGTGCAGGTAGGTGGCATTGAAATTCCCATCAGCCATGATTAAATGACGGAGTGGACTCGATGGATCAAATGGCCTTACTTCCACTCCTATGTCTTCTGGTCTATTGGAAATGGCCTCCTTCTTCAAAGACCACAACTTTCCCTCCCACATGGTCAATTATACCCTCCAGCGCATCTCCAACCTCAAAACCCACCCTACCCTTCTAATCGCAACAAGGACAGAACCTCCTGGTCCTCACTGTCCATCTCTACCAACCTCCGGATATATTACATCATCTTCCGTCATTTCCGACACCTATAAACAGACCCCACCACCAGTGATATATTTCCCTCCCCACCCCAATCTGCGTTCCGGAGAGACCATTCCATCAGCCCACCACCAACTCACCCTTCCCTCCTGGCACCTTCTCCTGCCACCACAAGAATTACAAAACCTGCACCCACACCACCCCTCTCACCTCCCTCCAAGGCCCCAAAGGAACCTTCCACTTTCAACAGAGATTTACCTGTACTTCCACACACATCATTTCCTGTCTCCGTTGCTCCCGATGTGGTCTCCTGTACAGTGGAGAGACAGGAAGCCTACTTGCAGAACGTTTCAGAGAACATCTCCAGGGCATGCACTAAACAACCCCACCGCCCTGTGGCCGAACACTTTAACTCCCCCTCCCACTCCCCCAAGGACATGCAAGTGCTGGGCGTCCTCCATCACCAAACCCTAATCACCCAACACCTGGAGGAAGAAGGCCACATCTTCCACCTTGGGACCGTCCAACCACACAGAATCAATGTGGATTTCATCACTCTCCTCATTCCCCCTCCCCCCATCTTATCCCAGATCCAACCTTCCAACTTGGCACTATCCTACATGTCCATCTTCCTTCCCACCTATCAGCTCCATTGCCTTCTCCCCCACCTTAATTTACCTATCGCATTCCCAGCTATCTTAACCCCAGCCCCACCCACCTCCCATTTATCTCTCAGCCCCCTTGGCCCACAAGCCTCATTTCTGATGAAGGGCTTATACCCAAAACGTCGATTCTCCTGCTCCTTGGATGCTGCCTGACCTGCTGTGCTTTTCCAGCACCACACTCTCAACTCTGATCTCCAGCATCTGCAGGCCTCACTTTCTCCTCTTTTATTTCGCTCACCCTTGTTTTGGGAATACTGTGTGACTATTATACAACAAGATGTTCAATCGTGAACTGTTGTGACCAGTAATCCTCATTGGCTGCACCAAAGGTTTTGTGAGTAACCATCACTTCCTCACTCCTCTCCCACTGTCCTGTGTTCCCAATCAAGAAAGGCCACGGTTTTAATTTCTACTCAGTGCTGAGTCCGTTAAACTCAATTGAAGGGATAACACTTGGGTAGCCTAACTGCTGGGAAAGTACTGTATTTGATTTAAGGCAAGGAATTTAATGGGTGCAAAGTCCCACATAGACCTGTGGTGTAATCTAGAACGTGAAGTCACAGATTTAGGCCAAAAGAGAAATGGGGAGGAACTAATTCTCTCGTCAATCTGTGGAATTCACTGCTCCAGCGTGTGGTGGATGCTGGGACATGGAATAAGTTTAAAAAGGAGATAGACATATTTTTAACTGGTTGAAGCGTTATGGGGAGGAGGCAGGAAAAGGGAGTTGAGGCCAATATGAGATCAGCCATGATCGTATTAAATAGCGGAGCAGGCTCACGGGAGAGGAATAACCTCCTAGTTATGAGGTTATTAGCTTATGTTCTGAGACGATAAGACGTAGGAACAGAAGTAGCCTCAGGCGACTGACTGTGTGGAGTTTGCACGTTCTTCCCGTGTCTGCGTGGGTTTCCTCCGGGTGCTCCGGTTTCCTCCCACAGTCCAAAGATGTGCAGGGTCAGGTGAATTGGCCATGCTAAATTGCCCGTAGTGTTAGGTAAGGGGTAAATGTAGAGGTATGGGTGGGTTGCGCTTTGGCGGGGCGGTGTGGACTTGTTGGGCCGAAGGGCCTGTTTCCACACTGTAATGTAATCTAATCTAAAGTAGCAAAGGAGCACCAAGGGTTATGGACAGAAAGTGCAGTGACAATTATCAGATCAACCATGATCTCACTGAATGGCCAAGTGGACCCATGGGTTGAATAGGCCTTCTTCTGCTCCTCTGCCTTGTGGGTTTAAGTAGGCCATTCAGCCCATCGAGTCGGCTCCATCATTGTGAGTTGTGCCTGATCTGACAATCCACAACTCCACTTTCCTGTCTTTTCCCTCTAACACTTGATCCCATTACTGATTAAAAACCTATCCATCTCTGCCTTGACTATTCTTCGTGACCCAGCCTCGATGGCCCTCTGTGCAAACAAATTCCCAAGCTTCACAACCCTCTGAGAGAAGAAATTTCTCCTCATCGCCGCCTCGAATGGGTGACTCCTTATTCTGAAAGGGCGTCCCTCTAGTCCAAGGCTCTCGCACCAATGGGAAGCAACCTCTCCACATCTACCCTGTCAAGCCCTGACGTAGTTGAATAATCTGACATTAACATGGGCTGCACAGAATCTACACTGTTTGGAAAGGAGGTGGGAGGGGAAAAAGTGTCAATTCAAAAGGCCTTCTTAATCCCACAGTCTCGCTTTCTTTCACCAAATGATTCCGGAGAAAAAAACTCATTACGTATAAATTCCTTGGTCACTAAACCTGCACACATCACAAGCTGTATTTTCTTTAAGCGTTTACATTTGTCTAAATAAATCATGACTTTTATATATTTTTATTCCTCGCCCTATCCCACTAAATCCCACATTGCTTATTGGTCTTCTGTACTAGATCAGGAACTAGCCCAGAGGATGTCCATGCCAACGTCAATCCTCATATAGTTCCTTTGGAGTTCACACTCCAGGTATTAACTATTTATAATCATTAAATATTGACTTAACCAAAAATTCTATATTTATGGATTGGCGTAGCTCAAGTCAATGTGGGAATCTCTATCCATGGGACACAGAAGCTTTTCAGAGCAAGTTTCTTTGTGCTCACAGCTAGCTTGTAGTCTCTACAAACAGAGATCCCTACAAACCAAATATACGAAAAAGAATCCTGAATCTTAGAATCCCTACTGTGTAAAAGCAGACCATTCGGCCCAGCAAGTCCACACTGACCCTCCGAAAAGTATCCCATCCAGATCCAACCCCACATTTCCCATGATTAATCTACCTAGCCTACACACTATGAGGCAATCTAGCATGGCCAATTCAACTAACCTGCACATCTTTGGACTGTGGGAGGAAACCCATGCAGACACGGGGAGAATGTTCGACTCCGCACAGTCACACGAGGTGGAATTGAACCCGGGTCCCTGGCACTGTGAGGCACCATACTGCCCCTTTCTGTCCTTTATTAGAATTGGATTAGATTAGATTATTTACAGTGTGGATACAGGCCCTTCGGCCCAACAAGTCCACACCGACCCGCCGAAGAGTAACCCACCCAGACCCATTTCCTTCTGACTAATGTACCTAACACTACGGGCAATTTAGCATGGCCAATTCACCTAACCTGCACATCTTTGGACTGTGGGAGAAAACCAGAGCACCCGGAGGAAACCCACACAGACACAGGGAGAATGTTCAACTCTGCACAGACAGTCACACGAGGTGGAATCGAACCCGGGTCCCTGTCACTGTGAGGCACCATACTGTCCCTTCCTGTCCTTTATTAGAATTAGGATCTCCAGTTTTGACATTTATTGTTCCATATTCCTCAACAGGAAATACAGAGGTTATCTACACAATGGGTCCAAAAGCAGAAAGGACCAGATCAGGCTAAGACTACTTTGTCAGATTTATTGACTGTTGTAATAGGAACACAGAAACATAGAAAATGGGTGCAGGAGAAGGCCATTCGGCCCTTTGAGACTGCACCACCATTCAGTATGATCATGGCTGATCATGCAATCTCAGTATCCCACTTTGTCTCCAGACCCCTTGATCCCTTTGACTACAAGGACCACACCCAGCTCCATCTTGAATATATCTAACAAACTGGCCCTAACAGCTTCCTGTAGGAGAGAATTCCACAGGTCCACAGCTTCCAGAGTGAAGAAATCCTTCCTCATTTCAGTCCTGAATGACATACCCCTTATTCTTAGGCTATGACCCCTTGTTCTGGACTTCCCTAACATCGGGAACATTCTTCCTGCATCTAGCCTGTCCAGCCCCATGAGGATTTTATACGTTTCTATAAGATCCCACCCCCCCCCCCCCTCAATCTTCTAAATCCCAGCAAGTCCAAGCCCAGTCAATCCACACTTTCTATATAGAAGCAAAAATACACCCAAGGGATACTGAAACAGCAAATTTGCACAACATCTGAACAAGTCTGTTTATTTAGGTAAAATAAGAAAACAAGAAAATTAAGTTTAAAATGTTTGCCATTACTTTCACTAAGTTCTGGGTGAACCTTTTGATTGGTAATAACAGCAGAATATTCTGCTGCACTTCCCTTTCACTCCATATGGAAGGTCAAGTGGCTGCAAAGTTTTTAAAGACTCCAAGTAATTCTCTTAGTCATAAGGTTCTGCCATATTTTTACTCATCCACCAAGGAGTTCTGGAGAAGTCAGTTTATATTTTGATGGCGTTTGGTTCATGAGCGTTTAGTCCCCAGAAAAAAAGTGACAGTTGAGACGCAGAATTGCCTGCACACAAAAATATCTTCCCCTGACGAAGGCGCAGCGCTCTGAAAGCTTGTGATTTCAAATAAAGCTGTTGGACTGTAACCTCTGACTTTGTCCACCCCAGACCAACACCAGCATCTCCACAACACTCAAAAGTATTACAACAGTTGGAGATAAGATCAACAAGTACAATCTGATTTTACAAAAATAACGCTTCTTTAATTCGATTTTTTTACTTACCAATTCTCAGCCCGCTTTCCTGATGGTGTTGAGTCCTTAGTAGGGTGAGTATCCCAATCCTTTGCTCAAGGGATTAAAGATTCAGAGATAGGTCGGCATGTTCAACTGTGTGGGGCTTCACTGACCAGGAATCCAATCTTTTCTAGCTTCCTTAATATCCTTTCCGTCTCCCTAATCTGGAGAAGCCGAGAACATAGCAGCAATCTTTCATCCACTCCAGCTGAGGCCAGTTCACAAGGCATGGACCAGGAACAGAATCCAATTCTACATTTCTTGGTTCAGCATTGCCAAATAGCAAATTTCCAGAATTGGGCCCATGGAATTTATTTCTTACATCAAATTTCCTGTTGAATGTATTGTTTATTATATATATTAATGTATATTTAAAGTATAGATCACTCACCTCTTTCCAAATGAATAACGTGAAAGCAATGGAACTAATCCCGTGGGTGTAATTTAACTCTACACATAAGCAGAGAGAGTTTCCACTGAGAAAATCTTCAACTTCATTCAGAGCTTGTTACCGTATATACTCATGCATATGCCTACTCAATATATAAGTTTGCCCTAGTGAAGAAAAATCAAATTCACCAGGATTAGGTTAGGGTTACAAATTAAAATGCATCAGTTTCCTTTTTGGACTGAAGTGCTACTATTCTCCACAGTCTGAAAATCACCATAATCCTGGACAGCCCCCATGGACTACTCTCATTCAAATCATAGAGTCGCCAAAGTGTGGAAGCAGACCATCCGGCCCATCAAGTCCACACCGCCTCTCTCAATAGCATCTCACCCACACTCACTCCCATGCCCCCTTTATCCTTGCATGCCCCATGCCTAATTCCCCTAACCTGCACATCTTTGGACTGTGGGAGGAAACTGGAGCACTCAGAGGAAAGCCACGCAGTCGGTCAGCCAAGGCTGGAATATAACCCTGGTCCCTGGCGCTGTGAGACAGTGTTGAACACTGAGCCACCATGCTACCCTAGAGGGAGGCAGCAAAGGATTTTTTTTGAAAAGTCACGGTGCCCTCCACTGATTCAGGAACTGACCCCTCACTTTTGGCATCAGACAATGCGGCAATCAGCTGTACAAGCTAACCAACCCTTTCCATTAGTTATACTCCCAGTACTTCCTTGATTGACAGTGATAATGCTCTCCTACACAATAGATTTCGAGCCTGAAATTAGACATGTCCTTTACATGGGTTGTCTTTGAGAATAATGGCTTACGTGGATATGAGGTCATGAGGACAGCAGGGAGTGGAAAATGATTCATATTCTTGAGCAAGCGTGACAGAAATTGGGGATTTAAATTCAGGGTGGGGGAGGGGTTTAATCTAACCTTCTTGAGTGACCTCATGAAAAGGAGTTGGCAATGAGATAACACGGATGTTAGCTGCCAGTATGAAAACTAAAATGACTCTTAGCGCAATAAATGGGAACTATTGCTCTGGACTTGTGACCTTATTACTTCTCAGCATTATCGCTGTCAATCAAAGCAGTTCTATCAGGGAATGGAACTTTGTGCTGGGGAGGGTGATATCGAAGAGTAATTTTCCATAGATCACTAAGCATAATTGAAACAGAGATAATGGGTGATATCAGAGGGAATGCATAGGAATGAAATCAATCAAGGAGATTTATATAAACAGTTCATTGTAATCCAGCTGAGCAAGGGATCTGAGATCTGTATCAGCAAGACAGTGATCTCCTTTACAGAGGAGATTCACCAGGATGGTGTCTGGGCTGGAGAACTTTAGCTCTGAGGAGAGATTAGATAGGCCGAGGCTGTTATCCTTCGAGCAGAGAAGGCTGATGGAGGGGAATCTAATTGAGGTGTACAAGATTATGAGGTAGAAAGGAAGAAACTTTTTTGCCTTAGTGCAGGGATCAAGGTTGGAAAAGGTTATAAGAGATAGGATTTATAATCATCTAGAAAGGAAGAATTTGATTAGGGATAATCAACACAGTTTTGTGAAGGGTAGGCCGTGCCTCACAAACGCTATTGAGTTCTTCGAGAAGGTGACAAAACAGGTGGATGAAGGTAAAGCGGTTGATATGGTGTGTATGGACTTCAGTAAGGCGTTTGATAAGGTTCCACACGGTAGGCTATTGCACAAAATAGAGTTTCGGGGTGGAGGTGATTTAGTGGTTTGGATCAGAAATTGGCTAGCTGAAAGAAGGCAGAGGGTGGTGGTTGATGGGAAATGTTGATCCCGGAGCTCAGTTACCAGTGGTGTCCTGCAAGGATCTGTTTTGGGGCCACTGCTGTCTGTCATTTGTATAAATTATCTGGATGTGGGCGTAGAAGGATGGATTAGTAAATTTGGGGTTGACACTAAGGTAGGCAGAGTTGTAGATAGTGCCGAAGGATGTTGTGGGTTACAGAGGAACATAGATAAGATGCAGAGCTGGGCTGAGAAGTGGCAAATGGAGTTTAATGCGGAAAAGTTACTTCGGAAGAAGTAACAGGAATGCAGAGTACTGGGCTAATGGTAAAATTCTTGGCAGTGTGGATGAACAGAGAGATATTGGTGTCCAGATGCATCAATCCCCGAAAGTTGCCACCGAGGTTGATAGAATTGTCAAGAAGCTATATGGTGTGTTGGTGTTTATTGGTAGGGGGATTGAGTTTCGGAGCCACAGCTGTACAAGGCACTGGTAAGGCCGCACCCGGAGAATTGCATACAGTTCTGGTCACCGCATTATAGGAAGGATGTGGAAGCTTTGGAAAGGGTTCAGAGGAGATTTACTAGGATGTTGCCTGGTTATGGAAGGAAGAACTTACAAGGAAAGGCTGAGGGAACTAAGACTGTTTTCATTGGAGAGAGGA
The DNA here is from genome assembly GCF_037043375.1 of Chiloscyllium plagiosum. Taxonomy (NCBI): domain Eukaryota; kingdom Metazoa; phylum Chordata; class Chondrichthyes; order Orectolobiformes; family Hemiscylliidae; genus Chiloscyllium; species Chiloscyllium plagiosum. Next base: position 13,178,358 of record NW_028270171.1, on the reverse strand, counting down.
AGGTTGAGCGGTAACTTAATTGAGACATATAAGAAAATCGGAGGGTTAGATAGGGTGGACAGTGAGAGCCTTTTCCCTCGGATGGTGAAGGCTAACACGAGGGGATATAGCTTTAAATTGAAGATGATAGATTTAGGACAGATATCAGGGGTAGTTTCTTTACTCAGAGAGTAGTCGGGGCGTGGAACGGCCTGCCTGCAACAGTAATAGACTCGCTGACGCTAAGGGCATTTTAATGGGCATTGGACATACATATGGATTATAATGGACCGGTGTAGGTTAGATGGGCATCAGATTAATTTCACAGGTCGGCGCAACATTAAGGGCCAAAGGGCCTGTACTGCGCTGTAACCTTCTATGTTCAATAACCAGAGGCGTATTCAAGACAAGAATTTAAGGAAGGGTCCTTTTTTTCCGCCAGATGGTCTGGAGCACATTGCCTGAAAGACATGAAGTATTGCAACATCTAAGAAATCTTTAGATGATCACTTGAAGCACCATAGCATTAGAGGCTATGGGCCAAGTGATTAGATTCGATTCCCTACAGTATGGAAACAGGCCCTTAGGCCCAACAAGTCCACACTGACCCCCTGAAGAGTAGCCCACCCAGATCCATTCCTTTACTCTATAGTTACGCCTGACTCATGCACCTAACACTATGGGCAATCTAGCATGGCCAATTCCCCTGACCTGCAGGTCTTTGGAGTGTGGGGGGAAACCGGAGCTCCCGGAGGAAACCCACGCAGACACGGGGAGAACGTGCAAACTCCACACAGACAGTCAGCCGAGGGAGGGAATCAAACCCAGGTCTCTGGCGCTGTGAGGCAGCAGCGCTAACCTCACTGAGCCCCCGTGTCATGCCCAAAGAGACAAAGTGCTTGATGACCAGCATAACCACAATGGGCCAAAGGGCCTCTTTCTGTGCTGTAAAACTCTGTGATTCTGTTTGGCTTGGTGTGCTCCACCCACGAGCAATGGGACACAACAAGGAGGCAACCCCTAACTCAGAATCCTTGGACAGTGCCATCAACATCGAAAATTATGAACGGAATAGATAAAAGTAGAGAGGATGTTTCCACTGGCGGGTGAAACTAGGACAAGAGGGCATCGCCTCAAGATTAGAGGGACCAGATTTAGGACTGAATTGAGGAAGAACTTCTTCACCCAGACAGTGGTAAATCTGTGGAATTCCTCGCTCAGTGAAATAGTTGACGCTACTTCAGTAAACGTTTTTAAAGCAAAGACAGATTGTTTTTTGAACGATAAAGGAATTAAGGGGCATGGTGAGAGCGCGGGTAAGTGAAGCCGAGGTCATGAAAGGATCAGCCATGATCCTAGTGAATGGTTGAACAGGCTCGATGGGCCGGATGGCCTACTTCCTGCTCCGAGTTCTTCTGGTCTTCCGTAACCCACATCCTCAAATCGGTTAGAAAGGGGAAAGGCGGCAGGTTCTCTGGGGAACGCCACTGGCTGCAAATCCTGACTTGGAAACATAGCAATGTGCCCTTCAGGGTCTAAGTCCGGTCACTCCCTGCTATAACAGCACCGTGGGCGGACCTACAGCACGAGGACTGCCGCGGTTCAAGAAGGCAGCTCAGCTCGACCTGCGCTGGGCAAATAAACAGTGCCCACATCCCATGAAAATATCAGTAAAACTACCACAGCCAGTGCAGGGATAGATTCTGAATTGTTGCCCATTTAGCCAAGTGAGCTTCCCAGCCCTGAGCACAGACGAACCAATTATAAATCAGTAAATATCATGATGTTCAGCAGCCTGTTTGCCACCTGCTAGAGTCATTGAGTCATAGCACACAGAAGCAAACCCTTTGGTCCAACTTGTCCAGGCCGACCAGATATCTGAAGTTAATCCAGTGCTAATCCATGGCAGCACGGTGGCTCAGTGGTTAGCACTGCTGCCTCACAGCACCAGGGTCCCAGGTTCAATTCCAGCCTCGGGCAACTGTCTGTGTGGAGTTTGTACATTCTCCCCGGGTCTGTGTGGATTTCCTCCGGGTGCTCCGGTTTCCTCCCACAGTCCAAAGATATGCAGGTCAGGTGAACTGGCCATGCTAAATTGCCCGTAGTGTTAGGTGCGTTAGTCATGAGGGAAATGGGTCTGGGTGAGTTACTCTTCGGAGGGTCGGTGTGGACTTGTTGGGCCGAAGGGCCTGTTTCCACACTGTAGGGAACCTAATCTAAGTTCAAATTGCTATAATTTCACTGTCAATGGGTAGAACGTGCCTACAATCCTCAAGCTTCTGTGTCCAAGCCCCACCTTAGGACTCAAGTTGAACAGTCAAAGCTGACACTGAGGGTGTGCTGGACTGCCGATGGAACGGTCTTCCAGATGAGAAGAAGCCCCATTTTCCTCCCGGGACCCCACTGAAAGAGCCCATGTCTGGTGCTGTGTCGTGTGGTCCCCAGGCGCATGAACCAATTCCAATTTTGCACTCAGACAAACAGCTCTTCATCGAAAGTGTTCTTCAGATTTTACTCCATGTGCTGCAGACTGATACATTACAGCTCAGCGGCTGCAGTGCAGCGGTGACAGTGTCACACCGGATACATGCTCACATGACTATTAGTTCCTGAGTCTTTCCGAATGATACAACATTCCCTCTTTCTTTCTATAGAAGATGGCTCTGGGTCACTATAACTGTCCATTTGTTACATTATTACACCTGGACGAGATTATTAATAATTGACTTTTATCATTTAAACTTAACACGCGCTCATAAACAATAAAAGCAAATTATGCAGGATATAGATTCATAGAGCTATAACACCCTCCAGTTCAACTCATCCATGCTGGCCAGATATCCTAAATTAATCTAGTCCCATTTGTCAGCATTTGGCCCATATCCCTCTAAACCCTTCCTATTCAGATGTCATTTAAATGTTGTGATTGTACCAGCCTCCACCACTTCCTCCGGCAGCTCATTCCATACACGTACCACCCTCTGCATGAAAAAGTTGCCCCTTAGGTCCCTTTTAAGTCTTTCCCATCTCGTCTTAAAGCTATAGTTTTTTTGTTTTGGACCCCCTACGTGGGGAAAAGACCTTTACTATTCATCTTATCCACGCTCCTCATGAACTTATAAACCTCTATAAGGTCACCTCTTGTTCTCCACCACTTATGCTGAAAATTAAAATAAAATAGACATCTGAAACGATCACAAAGTGCATGGTTTAGTTTAGATTAGTTTGATTTAGTTTAGTTTATTATGCTTGCATTCACTGTTCAGACCCATGAGTATAAGAGCTGAGACATTATGTTGACGTTGTACAGGACATAGATGAGGCCTCTGGTCTGGTCGCCCTGTTATAGGAAGGACATCAACAAACTGGACTTGATTCAGAAGGGATTTACCAGGATGTTGCTGGGAATGGAGGGTTTGAGCTATAAAGAGGGGCTGGATAGGCCGGGACTTTTTTCACTGGAGCACAGGAGGTTGAGGGGTAATCTTTAGCGGTTTATACAATCATGAGGGGCATAGGTAAGGTGAATGGCAAGTGTCTTTCCCTAGGATGGGGATTTCAAGAACTCGAGACCGTATTCTTAAGGTGAGAGGAGAAAGAGTTTAAAAAGACATGAGCGGCAATTTTTTTTACACAGAGATTGGTTCGTGTGTGGAATGAACTTCCAGATGAAGTGGTGGGTGCGGATAGTTACAATGTTTAAAAGATGTTTCGATAAGATCATGAATAAGGAATGTTTGGAGGGATATGGCCCAAGCATACGCAGGTGGGACTAGTTAAATTTAGGATTATGGTTGGCCTGGATTAGTTGGATTGAAGGATCTGTTTCTATGCTGTATGATTCTGTGACTCTATGCTAGAGAAACTCAGCGGGTCTGGCAGCATCTGAGAAAAGAGAAACAGAGTTAATGTTTTTATTCATTCACGGGACGTGGCTGGGTCAGCATTTATTGCACATCCCCGATTGCCCAGGGTCAAGATTCAACCACATTGCTATGTGGTCTGGAGTCCCGTTTAAGACAGACTGGGGAAGGATACTTGCGAATGAGATGAACTTTTCTCCTGACAGTTGGCCACCGTTTCATGGTCATCATCAGGTTCGCTATTGAACTCCAATTCCAACATCTGCAATGCTGGGAATTGAACCTGAGTTCCCAAGACACCAGCAGGGTCTCTGGATACAGAGTCTAGCAAATAATACCACTTGGCCACCACCTCACCCTGTTCAATGAGAATTCTGAAGAGAAGACATACCAGACTTAAAATATTCACTCGGTTCCTGTTTCCATGCTCGCTAAGAGCCTTTCAGTGTTTTAGTTTTCTCAAAAACAGTATATGCCAGTGGACTATCAATAAAATATTGTGCCTCCATTTGGCATTAATCGGTTTCAGTGGTGAACAGCACAGGGCTTCACTGCACATAGGGAGCGGGGGCAGGGACACTGCACAGGGGGACACTGCACAGGGGACACTGCACAGGGGGACAGTGCACAGGGGGACAGTGCACAGAGGACACTGCACAGGGGGACAGTGCACAGGGGACACTGCACAGGGGGACAGTGCACAGGGGGACAGTGCACAGAGGGACACTGCACAGGGGGACAGTGCACAGGGTGGACACTGCACAGGGGGACAGTGCACAGGGGTACAGTGCACAGGGGGACACTGCACAGCGGACAGTGCACAGAGGGACACTGCACAGGGAGACACTGCACAGAGGGACACTGCACAGGGGGACAGTGCACAGGGAGGACACTGCACAGGGGGACACTGCACAGGGGGACACTGCACAGGGGGGACACTGCACAGGGGGACACTGCACAGGGAGGACACTGCACAGGGGGACAGTGCACAGGGGGGACACTGCACGGGGGGACACTGCACAGGGGGGACACTGCACAGGGGGACACTGCACAGGGGGGACACTGCACGGGGGGACACTGCACAGGGGGACAGTGCACAGGGGGGACACTGCACAGGGGGACACTGCACAGGGGGACAGTGCACAGGGGGACACTGCACAGGGGGGACACTGCACAGGGGGGACACTGCACAGTGTGACACTGCACAGGGGGGTAGTGCACAGGGGGAACAGTGCACAGGGGAGACAGTGCACGGGTGGGGGCACTGCACAGAAGGACACTGCACAGGGGGACAGTGCACAGGGGGGACACTGCACAGAGGGGACAGTGCACGGGGGGACAGTGCACAGGGGCCAGTGCACAGGGGGAACACTGCACAGGGGGGACTCTGCACAGGAGGACACTGCACAGGGGGACACTGCACGGGGTAGACACTGCACAGGGGGACAGTGCACAGGGTGGACACTGCACGGGGTAGACACTGCACAGGGGGACAGTGCACAGGGTGGACACTGCACGGGGGGACACTGCACAGGGGGACAGTGCACAGAGGGACACTGCACAGGGGGACACTGCACAGGGGGACAGTGCACAGGGGGGACAGTGCACAGAGGGACACTGCACAGGGGGACACTGCACAGGGGGACAGTGCACAGGGGGGACAGTGCACAGAGGGACACTGCACAGGGGGACACTGCACAGGGGGACACTGCACAGGGGGGTAGTGCACAGGGGGAACAGTGCACAGGGGAGACAGTGCACGGGGGGGGCACTGCACAGAAGGACACTGCACAGGGGGGACAGTGCACGGGGGGACAGTGCACAGGGGCCAGTGCACAGGGGGAACACTGCACAGGGGGGACTCTGCACAGGGGGACACTGCACAGGGGGACACTGCACGGGGTAGACACTGCACAGGGGGACAGTGCACAGGGTGGACACTGCACGGGGGGACACTGCACAGGGGGACAGTGCACAAGGTGGACACTGCACAGGGGGACACTGCACAGGGGGGGCACTGCACAGGGGGACACTGCACAGGGGGACAGTGCACTGGGGGGACAGTGCACAGAGGGACACTGCACAGGGGGACACTGCACAGGGGGACACTGCACAGGGGGACAGTGCACAGGGGGGACATTGCACAGGGGGACACTGCACATGGGGGACAGTGCACAAGGTGGACACTGCACAGGGGGACACTGCACAGGGGGGACACTGCACAGGGGGACACTGCATAGGGGGACAGTGCACAGGGGGGACAGTGCACAGAGGGACACTGCACAGGGGGACATTGCACATGGGGACAGTGCACAGGGGGGACAGTGCACAGGGGGACAGGGGGACACTGCACATGGGGGACAGTGCACAGGGGGGACAGTGCACAGGGGGACACTGCACATGGGGGACAGTGCACAGGGGGACAGTGCACAGGGGGGACAGTGCACAGGGGGACACTGCACATGGGGACAGTGCACAGGGGGGACACTGCACAGGGGGACACTGCACAGGGGGACAGTGCACAGGGGGACAGTGCACAGGGGGACAGTGCACAGGGGGGACAGTGCACAGGGGGACAGTGCACAGGGGGGACACTGCACAGGGGGACACTGCACAGGGGGACAGTGCACAGGGGGGACAGTGCACAGGGGGACACTGCACAGGGGGACAGTGCACAGGGGGGACAGTGCACAGGGGGACACTGCACATGGGGGACAGTGCACAGAGGGACACTGCACAGGGGGACACTGCACAGGGGGACAGTGCACAGGGGGGACAGTGCACAGGGGGACACTGCACATGGGGGACAGTGCACAGAGGGACACTGCACAGGGGGGACAGTGCACAGAGGGGACACTGCACAGGGGAACATTGCACAGGGGACAGTGCACAGAGGGGCCACTGCACAGGGGGACAGTGCACAGGGGGACAGTGCACAGGGGGACACTACACAGGGGGACAGTGCACAGGGGGACACTACACAGGGGGGACAGTGCACGGGGGGGACACTGCACAGGGAGGACACTGCACAGGGGGGACAGTGCACAGGGGGACACTGCACAGGGGGACACTGCACAGGGGGGACACTGCACAGGGGGGACACTGCACAGCGGGACACTGCACAGAGGGACACTGCACAGGGGGAACAGTGCACAGGGGGGACACTGCACAGAGGGACAGTGCACAGGGGGACACTGCACAGGGGGACACTGCACAGAGGGACAGTGCACAGGGGGACACTGCACGGGGGACACTGCACAGGGGGGACACTGCACAGTGTGACACTGCACAGGGGGGCAGTGAACAGGGGGAACAGTGCACAGGGGAGACAGTGCACGGGGGGGTACACTGCACAGAGGGGACAGTGCACAGGAGGGACACTGCACAGAAGGACACTGCACAGGGGGGACAGTGCACAGGGGGGACACTGCACAGAGGGACACTGCACAGGGGGACACTGCACAGGGGGACACTGCACAGAGGGACAGTGCACAGGGGGGACAGTGCATAGGGGGAAAGTGCACAGGGGAGACAGTGCACGGGGGGTACACTGCACAGAGGGGACAGTGCACAGGGGGGACACTGCACAGTAGAACACTGCACAGGGGGGACAGTGCACGGGGGGACACTGCACAGGGAGGACACTGCACAGGGGGGACACTGCACAGAGGGACACTGCACAGGGGGACACTGCACAGAGGGACAGTGCACAGGGGGGACAGTGCATAGGGGGAAAGTGCACAGGGGGGACACTGCACAGAGGGACAGTGCACAGAAGGACACTGCACAGTGTGACACTGCACAGGGGGGGCAGTGCACAGGGGGAACAGTGCACAGGGGAGACAGTGCACGGGGGGGACACTGCACAGAAGGACACTGCACAGAGGGGACAGTGCACAGGGGGACAGTGCACAGTGGGGACAGTGCACAGGGGCCAGTGCACAGGGGGAACACTGCACAGGGGTAGACACTGCACAGGGGGACAGTGCACAGGGTGGACACTGCACGGGGGGACACTGCACAAGGTGGACACTGCACAGGGGGACACTGCACAGGGGGGACACTGCACAGGGGGACACTGCACAGGGGGACACTGCACAGGGGGACAGTGCACGGGGGGACAGTGCACAGGGGGACACTGCACAGGGGGACAGTGCACAGGGGGGACAGTGCACAGGGGGACAGGGGGACACTGCACATGGGGGACAGTGCACAGAGGGACACTGCACAGGGGGGACTGTGCACAGAGGGACACTGCACAGGGGGACACTGCACAGGGGGGACAGTGCACAGAGGGGACACTGCTCAGGGGAACATTGCACAGGGGACAGTGCACAGAGGGGCCACTGCACAGGGGGGCAGTGCACAGGGGGAACAGTGCACAGGGGAGACAGTGCACGGGGGGGGGGGGACACTGCACAGAAGGACACTGCACAGGGGGGACAGTGCACGGGGGGGGACACTGCACAGGGGGGACACTGCACAGGGGGGACACTGCACAGGGGGACACTGCACAGGGGGACAGTGCACAGGGGGGACACTGCACAGCGGGACACTGCACAGAGGGACAGTGCACAGGGGGGACACTGCACAGCGGGACACTGCACAGAGGGACAGTGCACAGGGGGAACAGTGCACAGGGGGGACACTGCACAGAGGGACAGTGCACAGGGGGGACACTGCACAGGGGGACACTGCACAGAGGGACAGTGCACAGGGGGACAGTGCACAGGGGGGACACTGCACGGGGGGACACTGCACAGTGTGACACTGCACAGGGGGGCAGTGCACAGGGGGAACAGTGCACAGGGGAGACAGTGCACGGGGGGTACACTGCACAGAGGGGACAGTGCACAGGGGGGACACTGCACAGAAGGACACTGCACAGGGGGGACAGTGCACGGGGGGACACTGCACAGGGAGGACACTGCACAGGGGGGACACTGCACATAGGGACACTGCACAGGGGGACACTGCACAGGGGGACACTGCACAGAGGGACAGTGCACAGGGGAGACAGTGCACAGGGGGGACACTGCACAGGGGGGACAGTGCACAGGGGGGACACTGCACAGAGGGACAGTGCACGGGGGGACACTGCACAAGGGAACACTGCACAGGGGGGACTCTGCACAGGGGTCACTGCACAGGGGGGACACTGCACAGGGGGGACACTGCACGGGGGGACACTGCACAGGGGGACAGTGCACAAGGTAGACACTGCACAGGGGGACACTGCACAGGGGGGACACTGCACAGGGGGGACACTGCACAGGGGGACACTGCACAGGGGGGCAGTGCACAGAGGGGACAGGGGGACACTGCACAGGGGGGACAGTGCACAGAGGGACACTGCACAGGGCGGACTCTGCACGGGGGGACACTGCACGGGGGGACACTGCACAGGGGGGACACTGCACGGGGGGGGGACAGTGCACTGGGGGACACTGCACAGGGGGGGGACAGTGCACAGGGGGACACTGCACAGGGGGGACACTGCACAGGGGGGACACTGCACAGGGGGACACTGCACAGGGGGGACACTGCACAGGGGACACTACACGGGGGGGACACTGCACAGGGGGACACTGCACAGGGGGACACTGCACAGGGGACACTACACGGGGGGACACTGCACGGGGGGACACTGCACGTGGGGTCAGTGCACGGGGGGACACTGCACGAGGGACACTGCATAGGGGGGACATTGCACGAGGAACACTGCACAGGGGGGGGACAGTGCACAGGGGGACACTGCACAGCAGGACACTGCACGGAGGACACTGCACAGGGGGACACTGCACAGGGGGACACTGCACAGGGGACACTGCACGTGGGGTCAGTGCACGGGGGGACACTGCACGAGGGACACTGCATAGGGGGGACATTGCACGAGGAACACTGCACGGGGGGGGACAGTGCACAGGGGGACACTGCACAGGGGGACACTGCACAGCAGGACACTGCACAGGGGGACACTGCACAGGGGGGACACTGCACAGGGGACACTACACGGGGGGACACTGCACAGGGGGACACTGCACAGGGGGGACACTGCACAGGGGGACACTGCACAGGGGGGACACTGCACAGGGGGACACTGCACAGGGGACACTACACGGGGGGACACTGCACGGGGGGACACTGCACGTGGGGTCAGTGCACGGGGGGACACTGCACGAGGGACACTGCATAGGGGGGACATTGCACGAGGAACACTGCACAGGGGGGGGACAGTGCACAGGGGGACACTGCACAGCAGGACACTGCACGGAGGACACTGCACAGGGGGACACTGCACAGGGGACACTGCACGGGGGGACACTGCACAGGGGGGACACTGCACAGGGGGACACTGCACAGGGGGGACACTGCACAGAAGGACACTGCACAGGGGGACAGTGCACAGGGGGGACACTGCACAGAGGGGACAGTGCACGGGGGGACAGTGCACAGGGGCCAGTGCACAGGGGGAACACTGCACAGGGGGGACTCTGCACAGGAGGACACTGCACAGGGGGACACTGCACGGGGTAGACACTGCACAGGGGGACAGTGCACAGGGTGGACACTGCACGGGGTAGACACTGCACAGGGGGACAGTGCACAGGGTGGACACTGCACGGGGGGACACTGCACAGGGGGACAGTGCACAGAGGGACACTGCACAGGGGGACACTGCACAGGGGGACAGTGCACAGGGGGGACAGTGCACAGAGGGACACTGCACAGGGGGACACTGCACAGGGGGACAGTGCACAGGGGGGACAGTGCACAGAGGGACACTGCACAGGGGGACACTGCACAGGGGGACACTGCACAGGGGGGTAGTGCACAGGGGGAACAGTGCACAGGGGAGACAGTGCACGGGGGGGGCACTGCACAGAAGGACACTGCACAGGGGGGACAGTGCACGGGGGGACAGTGCACAGGGGCCAGTGCACAGGGGGAACACTGCACAGGGGGGACTCTGCACAGGGGGACACTGCACAGGGGGACACTGCACGGGGTAGACACTGCACAGGGGGACAGTGCACAGGGTGGACACTGCACGGGGGGACACTGCACAGGGGGACAGTGCACAAGGTGGACACTGCACAGGGGGACACTGCACAGGGGGGGCACTGCACAGGGGGACACTGCACAGGGGGACAGTGCACTGGGGGGACAGTGCACAGAGGGACACTGCACAGGGGGACACTGCACAGGGGGACACTGCACAGGGGGACAGTGCACAGGGGGGACATTGCACAGGGGGACACTGCACATGGGGGACAGTGCACAAGGTGGACACTGCACAGGGGGACACTGCACAGGGGGGACACTGCACAGGGGGACACTGCATAGGGGGACAGTGCACAGGGGGGACAGTGCACAGAGGGACACTGCACAGGGGGACATTGCACATGGGGACAGTGCACAGGGGGGACAGTGCACAGGGGGACAGGGGGACACTGCACATGGGGGACAGTGCACAGGGGGGACAGTGCACAGGGGGACACTGCACATGGGGGACAGTGCACAGGGGGACAGTGCACAGGGGGGACAGTGCACAGGGGGACACTGCACATGGGGACAGTGCACAGGGGGGACACTGCACAGGGGGACACTGCACAGGGGGACAGTGCACAGGGGGACAGTGCACAGGGGGACAGTGCACAGGGGGGACAGTGCACAGGGGGACAGTGCACAGGGGGGACACTGCACAGGGGGACACTGCACAGGGGGACAGTGCACAGGGGGGACAGTGCACAGGGGGACACTGCACAGGGGGACAGTGCACAGGGGGGACAGTGCACAGGGGGACACTGCACATGGGGGACAGTGCACAGAGGGACACTGCACAGGGGGACACTGCACAGGGGGACAGTGCACAGGGGGGACAGTGCACAGGGGGACACTGCACATGGGGGACAGTGCACAGAGGGACACTGCACAGGGGGGACAGTGCACAGAGGGGACACTGCACAGGGGAACATTGCACAGGGGACAGTGCACAGAGGGGCCACTGCACAGGGGGACAGTGCACAGGGGGACAGTGCACAGGGGGACACTACACAGGGGGACAGTGCACAGGGGGACACTACACAGGGGGGACAGTGCACGGGGGGGACACTGCACAGGGAGGACACTGCACAGGGGGGACAGTGCACAGGGGGACACTGCACAGGGGGACACTGCACAGGGGGGACACTGCACAGGGGGGACACTGCACAGCGGGACACTGCACAGAGGGACACTGCACAGGGGGAACAGTGCACAGGGGGGACACTGCACAGAGGGACAGTGCACAGGGGGACACTGCACAGGGGGACACTGCACAGAGGGACAGTGCACAGGGGGACACTGCACGGGGGACACTGCACAGGGGGGACACTGCACAGTGTGACACTGCACAGGGGGGCAGTGAACAGGGGGAACAGTGCACAGGGGAGACAGTGCACGGGGGGGTACACTGCACAGAGGGGACAGTGCACAGGAGGGACACTGCACAGAAGGACACTGCACAGGGGGGACAGTGCACAGGGGGGACACTGCACAGAGGGACACTGCACAGGGGGACACTGCACAGGGGGACACTGCACAGAGGGACAGTGCACAGGGGGGACAGTGCATAGGGGGAAAGTGCACAGGGGAGACAGTGCACGGGGGGTACACTGCACAGAGGGGACAGTGCACAGGGGGGACACTGCACAGTAGAACACTGCACAGGGGGGACAGTGCACGGGGGGACACTGCACAGGGAGGACACTGCACAGGGGGGACACTGCACAGAGGGACACTGCACAGGGGGACACTGCACAGAGGGACAGTGCACAGGGGGGACAGTGCATAGGGGGAAAGTGCACAGGGGGGACACTGCACAGAGGGACAGTGCACAGAAGGACACTGCACAGTGTGACACTGCACAGGGGGGGCAGTGCACAGGGGGAACAGTGCACAGGGGAGACAGTGCACGGGGGGGACACTGCACAGAAGGACACTGCACAGAGGGGACAGTGCACAGGGGGACAGTGCACAGTGGGGACAGTGCACAGGGGCCAGTGCACAGGGGGAACACTGCACAGGGGTAGACACTGCACAGGGGGACAGTGCACAGGGTGGACACTGCACGGGGGGACACTGCACAAGGTGGACACTGCACAGGGGGACACTGCACAGGGGGGACACTGCACAGGGGGACACTGCACAGGGGGACACTGCACAGGGGGACAGTGCACGGGGGGACAGTGCACAGGGGGACACTGCACAGGGGGACAGTGCACAGGGGGGACAGTGCACAGGGGGACAGGGGGACACTGCACATGGGGGACAGTGCACAGAGGGACACTGCACAGGGGGGACTGTGCACAGAGGGACACTGCACAGGGGGACACTGCACAGGGGGGACAGTGCACAGAGGGGACACTGCTCAGGGGAACATTGCACAGGGGACAGTGCACAGAGGGGCCACTGCACAGGGGGGCAGTGCACAGGGGGAACAGTGCACAGGGGAGACAGTGCACGGGGGGGGGGGGACACTGCACAGAAGGACACTGCACAGGGGGGACAGTGCACGGGGGGGGACACTGCACAGGGGGGACACTGCACAGGGGGGACACTGCACAGGGGGACACTGCACAGGGGGACAGTGCACAGGGGGGACACTGCACAGCGGGACACTGCACAGAGGGACAGTGCACAGGGGGGACACTGCACAGCGGGACACTGCACAGAGGGACAGTGCACAGGGGGAACAGTGCACAGGGGGGACACTGCACAGAGGGACAGTGCACAGGGGGGACACTGCACAGGGGGACACTGCACAGAGGGACAGTGCACAGGGGGACAGTGCACAGGGGGGACACTGCACGGGGGGACACTGCACAGTGTGACACTGCACAGGGGGGCAGTGCACAGGGGGAACAGTGCACAGGGGAGACAGTGCACGGGGGGTACACTGCACAGAGGGGACAGTGCACAGGGGGGACACTGCACAGAAGGACACTGCACAGGGGGGACAGTGCACGGGGGGACACTGCACAGGGAGGACACTGCACAGGGGGGACACTGCACATAGGGACACTGCACAGGGGGACACTGCACAGGGGGACACTGCACAGAGGGACAGTGCACAGGGGAGACAGTGCACAGGGGGGACACTGCACAGGGGGGACAGTGCACAGGGGGGACACTGCACAGAGGGACAGTGCACGGGGGGACACTGCACAAGGGAACACTGCACAGGGGGGACTCTGCACAGGGGTCACTGCACAGGGGGGACACTGCACAGGGGGGACACTGCACGGGGGGACACTGCACAGGGGGACAGTGCACAAGGTAGACACTGCACAGGGGGACACTGCACAGGGGGGACACTGCACAGGGGGGACACTGCACAGGGGGACACTGCACAGGGGGGCAGTGCACAGAGGGGACAGGGGGACACTGCACAGGGGGGACAGTGCACAGAGGGACACTGCACAGGGCGGACTCTGCACGGGGGGACACTGCACGGGGGGACACTGCACAGGGGGGACACTGCACGGGGGGGGGACAGTGCACTGGGGGACACTGCACAGGGGGGGGACAGTGCACAGGGGGACACTGCACAGGGGGGACACTGCACAGGGGGGACACTGCACAGGGGGACACTGCACAGGGGGGACACTGCACAGGGGACACTACACGGGGGGGACACTGCACAGGGGGACACTGCACAGGGGGACACTGCACAGGGGACACTACACGGGGGGACACTGCACGGGGGGACACTGCACGTGGGGTCAGTGCACGGGGGGACACTGCACGAGGGACACTGCATAGGGGGGACATTGCACGAGGAACACTGCACGGGGGGGGACAGTGCACAGGGGGACACTGCACAGGGGGACACTGCACAGCAGGACACTGCACAGGGGGACACTGCACAGGGGGGACACTGCACAGGGGACACTACACGGGGGGACACTGCACAGGGGGACACTGCACAGGGGGGACACTGCACAGGGGGACACTGCACAGGGGGGACACTGCACAGGGGGACACTGCACAGGGGACACTACACGGGGGGACACTGCACGGGGGGACACTGCACGTGGGGTCAGTGCACGGGGGGACACTGCACGAGGGACACTGCATAGGGGGGACATTGCACGAGGAACACTGCACAGGGGGGGGACAGTGCACAGGGGGACACTGCACAGCAGGACACTGCACGGAGGACACTGCACAGGGGGACACTGCACAGGGGACACTGCACGGGGGGACACTGCACGGGGGGACACTGCACAGGGGGATACTGCACGAGGGACACTGCACAGGGGGGGACAGTGCACAGGGGAGACACTGCACAGGGGGGACACTGCACAGGGGCACACTGCACGGGGGCACACTGCACAGGGGAGGACACTGCACAGGGGGTTACTGCACAGAGGGGACAGTGCAGGGGTTGCACCGCACAGAGTTCAATGCACAAGGGGGGACAGTGCACAGTGGGGACAGTGCACGGGGGGTTACTGCACGGGGTAACACTGCACGGGGGGACACTGCATGGGGGGGCACTGCACAGGGGGGACACTGCACGGGGGGCACTGCACAGGGGGGACACTGCACAGGGGGGACACTGCACAGGGAGACACTGCACAGGGGGGAGACACTGCACAGGGGGGTACTGCACATAGGGGACACCGCACAAAGGGGACCGTGCACGGGGGGACAGTGCACGGGGGACACTGCACAGGTGGGACAGTGCACGGGGGGACAGTGCACAGGGGGGACACTGCTCGGGGCGGAAACTGCACTGGGGGGCACTGCACAGGGGGGACACCGCACAAAGGGGACAGTGCACGGGGGGACAGTGCACAGGGGGACAGTGCATGGGGGGGACACTGCACAGGGGGGACACTGCACAGGGGGAACACTGCACAGGGGACACTGCACAGTGGGACACTGCACAGGGGGGACACTGCACAGGGGGACAGTGCACAGAGGGACACTGCACAGGGGGACACTGCACAGAGGGACACTGCACAGGGGGACAGTGCACAGGGGGGACAGTGCACAGAGGGACACTGCACAGGGGGACACTGCACAGAAGGACACTGCACAGGGGGACAGTGCACAGGGGGGACACTGCACAGGGGGACACTGCACAGAAGGACACTGCACAGGGGGACAGTGCACAGGGGGGACACTGCACGGGGGACAGTGCACGGGGGGACAGTGCACAGAGGGACAGTGCACAGGGGGACAGTGCACAGGGGGGACACTGCACAGGGGGACACTGCACAGAAGGACACTGCACGGGGGACAGTGCACAGGGGGGACAGTGCACAGTGGGGACACTGCACAGGGGGACACTGCACAGAAGGACACTTCACGGGGGGACACTGCACAGGGGGACACTGCACAGAAGGACACTGCACGGGGGACAGTGCACAGGGGGGACAGTGCACAGTGGGGACACTGCACAGGGGGACACTGCACAGAAGGACACTTCACGGGGGGACACTGCACAGGGGGACACTGCACAGGGGGGACACTGCACAGAGGGACAGTGCACAGGGGGACAGTGCACAGGGGGACAGTGCACAGTGGGGACACTGCACAGGGGGACACTGCACAGAAGGACACTTCACGGGGGGACACTGCACAGGGGGACACTGCACAGGGGGGACACTGCACAGTGGGACAGTGCACAGGGGGACAGTGCACAGGGGGACACTGCACAGGGGGGACACTGCACAGGGGGACAGTGCACAGGGGGGACACTGCACAGAGGGACAGTGCACAGGGGGACAGTGCACAGGGGGGACACTGCACAGGGGGACACTGCACAGGGGACACTGCACAGGGGGACAGTGCACAGGGGGGCCACTGCACAGGGGGACACTGCACAGGGGGGACACTGCACAGAGGGACACTGCACAGGGGGGACACTGCACAGGGGGGACACTGCACAGAGGGACACTGCACAGGGGGACACTGCAAAGGGGGGACACTGCACAGGGGGGACACTGCACAGAGGGACACTGCACAGGGGGGACACTGCACAGGGGGACACTGCACAGGGGGACACTGCACAGCGGGACACTGCACAGGGGACACTGCACAGGGGGGACACTGCACAGAGGGACACTGCACAGAGGGACAGTGCACAGGGGGGACACTGCACAGAGGGACACTGCACAGAGGGACAGTGCACAGGGCGGACTCTGCACGGGGGGGACACTGCACAGGGGGACACTGCACGGGGGGACACTGCACGAGGGACACTGCATAGGGGGGACATTGCACGAGGAACACTGCACGGGGGGGGACAGTGCACAGGGGGACACTGCACAGGGGGACACTGCACAGCAGGACACTGCACGGAGGACACTGCACGGGGGGACACTGCACAGGGGGGACACTGCACAGGGGGACACTGCACAGGGGGACACTGCACGGGGGGACACTGCACGGGGGGACACTGCACAGGGGGATACTGCACGAGGGACACTGCACAGGGGGGGACAGTGCACAGGGGAGACACTGCACAGGGGGGACACTGCACAGGGGCACACTGCACGGGGGCACACTGCACAGGGGAGGACACTGCACAGGGGGACACTGCACAGGGGGTTACTGCACAGAGGGGACAGTGCAGGGGTTGCACCGCACAGAGTTCAATGCACAAGGGGGGACAGTGCACAGTGGGGACAGTGCACGGGGGGTTACTGCACGGGGTAACACTGCACGGGGGGACACTGCACGGGGGGGCACTGCACAGGGGGGACACTGCACGGGGGGCACTGCACAGGGGGGACACTGCACAGGGAGACACTGCACAGGGAGTCACTGCACAGGGGGGAGACACTGCACAGGGGGGTACTGCACATAGGGGACACCGCACAAAGGGGACCGTGCACGGGGGGACAGTGCACGGGGGACACTGCACAGGTGGGACAGTGCACGGGGGGACAGTGCACAGGGGGGACACTGCTCGGGGCGGAAACTGCACTGGGGGGCACTGCACAGGGGGGACACCGCACAAAGGGGACAGTGCACGGGGGGACAGTGCATGGGGGGGACACTGCACAGGGGGAACACTGCACAGGGGACACTGCACAGTGGGACACTGCACAGGGGGGACACTGCACAGGGGGACAGTGCACAGGGGGGACAGTGCACAGAGGGACACTGCACAGGGGGACACTGCACAGAAGGACAGTGCACAGGGGGACACTGCACAGAGGGACACTGCACAGGGGGACAGTGCACAGGGGGGACAGTGCACAGAGGGACACTGCACAGGGGGACACTGCACAGAAGGACACTGCACAGGGGGACAGTGCACAGGGGGGACACTGCACAGGGGGACACTGCACAGGGGGACAGTGCACAGGGGGGACACTGCACGGGGGACAGTGCACGGGGGGACAGTGCACAGAGGGACAGTGCACAGGGGGACAGTGCACAGGGGGGACACTGCACAGGGGGACACTGCACAGAAGGACACTGCACGGGGGACAGTGCACAGGGGGGACAGTGCACAGTGGGGACACTGCACAGGGGGACACTGCACAGAAGGACACTTCACGGGGGGACACTGCACAGGGGGACACTGCACAGGGGGGACACTGCACAGAGGGACAGTGCACAGGGGGACAGTGCACAGGGGGACAGTGCACAGTGGGGACACTGCACAGGGGGACACTGCACAGAAGGACACTTCACGGGGGGACACTGCACAGGGGGACACTGCACAGGGGGGACACTGCACAGTGGGACAGTGCACAGGGGGACAGTGCACAGGGGGACACTGCACAGGGGGGACACTGCACAGGGGGACAGTGCACAGGGGGGACACTGCACAGAGGGACAGTGCACAGGGGGACAGTGCACAGGGGGGACACTGCACAGGGGGACAGTGCACAGGGGGGCCACTGCACAGGGGGACACTGCACAGGGGGGCCACTGCACAGGGGGACACTGCACAGGGGGGACACTGCACAGAGGGACACTGCACAGGGGGGACACTGCACAGGGGGGACACTGCACAGAGGGACACTGCACAGGGGGACACTGCAAAGGGGGGACACTGCACAGGGGGGACACTGCACAGAGGGACACTGCACAGGGGGGACACTGCACAGGGGGACACTGCACAGGGGGACACTGCACAGCGGGACACTGCACAGGGGACACTGCACAGGGGGGACACTGCACAGAGGGACACTGCACAGAGGGACAGTGCACAGGGCGGACTCTGCACGGGGGGGACACTGCACAGGGGGACACTGCACGGGGGGACACTGCACGGGGGGACACTGCACAGGGGGGACACCGCACCGGGGGGACACTGCACAGAGGGACACTGCACATGGGGGACACTGCACATGGGGGACACTGCACATGGGGGACACCGCACCGGGGGGACAGTGCACGGGGGACACTGTGCAGGAGGACAGTGCACAGGGGGGACAGTGCACAGGGGGGACACTGCACGGGGGGGACACTGCACAGAGGGACACTGCACAGGGGAACACTGCACAGGGGGAACACTGCACAAGGGGGGACACTGCACGGTGGGACAGTGCACAGGGGGGA
This sequence comes from Chiloscyllium plagiosum, assembly GCF_037043375.1. NCBI lineage: Eukaryota > Metazoa > Chordata > Chondrichthyes > Orectolobiformes > Hemiscylliidae > Chiloscyllium > Chiloscyllium plagiosum. Next base: position 13,158,943 of record NW_028270171.1, on the reverse strand, counting down.
CAGTGCACAGGGGAGACACTGCACGGGGGGACAGTGCACAGGGGAGACACTGCACAGGGGGACACTGCACAGGGGGGGACACTGCATGGGGGACACTGCACAGGGGAACACTGCACAGGGGGAACACTGCACAAGGGGGGACACTGCAGAGGGGGACAGTGCACAGGGGGACAGTGCACAGGGGGGACAGTGCACAGGGGGACACTGCACAGAGGGGACACTGCACAGGGGGACACTGCACAGGGGGGACACTGCACAGAGGGACACTGCACAGGGGGTCACTGCACAGGGGGACAGTGCACAGGGGGGCAGTGCACAGAGGGACATTGCACAGGGGGACAGTGCACGGGGGGGCATTGCACAGGGGGACAGTGCACGGGGGGGCATTGCACAGGGGGACACTGCACAGGGGGACAGTGCAGAGAGGGAGACTGCACAGGGGGGACACTGCACAGGGGGACAGTGCACAGAGGGGCATTGCACAGGGGGACACTGCGCAGGGTGGCACTGCACAGGGGGACAGTGCACAGGGGGACAGTGCAGAGAGGGAGACTGCACAGGGGGGTCACTGCACAGGGGGACAGTGCACAGGGGGGCATTGCACAGGGGGACACTGCGCAGGGGGGCACTGCACAGGGGGACAGTGCACAGGGGGACAATGCACGGGGGACATTGCACATGGGGGACAGTGCAATAGGGGGACACTGCACAGGGGAGACACTGCACGGGGGGGACAGTGAAATAGGGGGACACTGCACAGGGGGGCACTGCACAGGGGGAACACTGCACAGGGGGGACAGTGCACAGGGGGGCACTGCACAGGGGGAACACTGCACAGGGGGGGACAGTGCACAGGGGGGCACTGCACAGGGGGAACACTGCACGGGGGGGACAGTGCACAGGGGGGACATTGCACGGGGGGGACAGTGCACAGGGGGGACACTGCACAGGGGGGCACTGCACAGGGGGAACACTGCACAGGGGGGCACTGCACGGGGGGACACTGCACAGGGGGGCACTGCACGGGGGGACACTGCACAGGGGGAACACTGCAGGGGGGGCACTGCACAGGGGGGACACTGCACTGGGGACACTGCACAGGGGGAACACTGCACAGGGGGGACAGTGCACAGGGGGGCACTGCACAGGGGGAACACTGCACAGGGGGGGACAGTGCACAGGGGGGCACTGCACGGGGGGGACAGTGCACAGGGGGGACACTGCACAGGGGGGACACTGCACAGGGGACACTGCACAGGGGGACAGTGCACAGGGGGGGACACTGCACAGGGGGACACAACACGGGGGGACACTGCAAAGGGGGGCACTGCACAGGGGTGACACTACACAGGGGGGACACTGCACAGGGGGTCAGTGCACGGGGGGGACACTGCACGGGGGACACTGCACAGGGGGACAGTGCACAGGGGGACAGTGCACAGGGGGACAGTGCACAGGGGGGGACACTGCACGGGAGGGACACTGCACAGGGGGGACACTGCACTGGGGGACACTGCACAGGGGACACTGCACAGGGGGACAGTGCACAGGGGGACAGTGCACAGGGGGGGGACACTGCACAGGGGCGACACTGCACGGGGCGACACTGCACGGGGGGACACTACACGAGGGGACACTGCAAATGGGGGACACTACACAGGGGGGACACTACACGGGGGGACACTGCACAGGGGGGACACTGCGCAGGGGGGACACTGCACAGAGGGACACTGCACAGGGGGGACACTGCACAGGGTGACACTGCACAGGGGGACAGTGCACAGCGGAGACAGTGCACGGTGGGATACTGCACAGGGGGGACACTGCACAGGGGGGACACTGCAAAAGGGGGGACAGTGCACAGGGGGGACACTGCACAGGGGAGACAGTGCACGGGGGGATACTGCACAGAGGTCAATGCACAAGGGGGGACAATGCATAAGGGGGGACAGTGCACAGGGGGGACACTGCACAGAGGTCAATGCACAAGGGGGGACAATGCATAAGGGGGGACAGTGCACAGGGGGGACACTGCACAGAGGTCAATGCACAAGGGGGAACAGTGCATGGGGGACAGTGCACAGGGGGACAGTGCACAGGGTGGACAGTGCACAGGGGGGACACTGCGCAGGGGGGACAGTGCACATGGGGGACAGTGCAATAGGGGGACACTGCACAGGGGAGACACTGCACAGGGGGGACACTGCGCAGGGGGGACACTGCACAGAGGGACACTGCACAGGGGGGACACTGCACAGGGGGGACACTGCACAGGGGGACACTGCACAGGGGGGACAGTGCACAGCGGAGACAGTGCACGGGGGGGGGCACTGCACAGTGGGGACACTGCACAGTGGGGACAGTGCACGGGGGGCACTGCACAGTGGGGACACTGCACGGGGACAGTGCACAGAGGGACACTGCACAGGGGGACACTGCACAGGGGGGGACACTGCACAGGGGGGACACTGCGCAGGGGGGACACTGCACAGAGGGACACTGCACAGGGGGGACACTGCGCAGGGGGGCACTGCACAGGGGGACAGTGCACAGGGGGGACAGTGCACAGAGGGACACTGCACAGGGGGGACACTGCGCAGGGGGGACACTGCACGGGGGACAGTGCACATGGGGGACAGTGCAATAGGGGGACACTGCACAGGGGAGACACTGCATGGGGGGACAGTGAAATAGGGGGACACTGCACAGGGGTACACTGCACAGGGGGGACAGTGCACAGGGGAGACAGTGCACAGGGGAGACAGTGCACGGGGGGATACTGCACAGGGGGGATACTGCACAGGGGGGACACTGCACAGGGGGGACAGTGCACAGGGGGGACAGTGCACGGGGGGACAGTGCACGGGGGATACTGCACAGGTGGACACTGCACAGGGCAGACAGTGCACGGGGGGATACTGCACAGAGGTCAATGCACAAGGGGGGACAATGCATAAGGGGGGACAGTGCACAGGGGGGACACTGCACAGGGGGGACATTGCACGGGGAACAGTGCACGGGGGACAGTGCAATAGGGGGACAGTGCACAGGGAGACAGTGCACAGGGGGAACACTGCACAGGGGGGACAGTGCAGAGGGGGACAGTGCACAGGAGGACAGTGCACAGGGCGGACACTGCACAGAGGGACACTGCACAGGGGGGACTCTGCGCAGGGGGGACAGTGCAGAGGGGGACAGTGCACAGGAGGACAGTGCACAGGGGGGACACTGCACAGAGGGACACTGCACAGGGGGGACTCTGCGCAGGGGGGACACTGCACGTGGGACAGTGAAATAGGGGGACACTGCACGGGGGATACTGCACAGGGGGGACACTGCACAGGGGGGACACTGCACAGGGGGGACAGTGCACAGGGGAGACAGTGCACGGGGGTATACTGCACAGGGGGGATACTGCACAGGGGGGACACTGCCTGGGGGGACACTGCACGGGGGGGACACTGCACGGGGGGGGACACTGCACGTGGGGGACACTGCACAGGGGGGACACTACACAGGGCGGACACTGCACAGGGGGGACACTGCACAGGGGGGACAGTGCACGGGGGGATACTGCACAGGCGGACACTGTACAGGGGAGACAGTGCACAGGGGGATACTGCACAGAGGTCAATGCACAAGGGTGGACAATGCATAAGGGGGGACAGTGCACAGAAGGGACAGTGCACAGTGGGGACAGTGCACAGGGGGGACATTGCACGAGGAACAGTGCACGGGGGGGACAATGCACGGGGGGATATTGCACAGGGGGGACACTGCACAGGGGGGCAATGTACAGGGGGGACACTGCACGGGGGGCACTGCACAGGGGGGACACTGCACAGGGGGGCACTGCACAGGGGGAACACTGCACAGGGGGGCACTGCACGGGGGGACACTGCACAGGGGGGCACTGCACGGGGGGACACTGCACAGGGGGAACACTGCAGGGGGGGCACTGCACAGGGGGGACACTGCACTGGGGGAAACTGCACGGGGAGACACTGCACAGGGGGGCACTGCACGGGGGGACACTGCACAGGGGGGCACTGCACAGGGGGACACTGCACAGGGGGAACACTGCACAGGGGGGACAGTGCACAGGGGGGCACTGCACAGGGGGAACACTGCACAGGGGGGACAGTGCACAGGGGGGCACTGCACAGGGGGAACACTGCACAGGGGGGGACAGTGCACAGGGGGGCACTGCACGGGGGGGACAGTGCACAGGGGGGACACTGCACAGGGGGGACACTGCACAGGGGACACTGCACAGGGGGACAGTGCACAGGGGGGGACACTGCACAGGGGGGACACTGCACAGGGGACACTGCACAGGGGGACAGTACACAGGGGGGACACAACACAGGGGGACACTGCACAGGGGTGACACTACACAGGGGGGACACTGCACAGGGGGTCAGTGCACGGGGGGACACTGCACGGGGGACACTGCACAGGGGGACAGTGCACAGGGGGGACACTGCACGGGGGACACTGCACAGGGGGACAGTGCACAGGGGGACAGTGCACAGGGGGACACTGCACAGGGGGACAGTGCACAGGGGGACTGTGCACAGGGGGACAGTGCACAGGGGGGACACTGCACGGGAGGGACACTGCACAGGGGGGACAGTGCACAGGGGGACAGTGCACAGGGGGGGGACACTGCACAGGGGCGACACTGCACGGGGCGACACTGCACGGGGGACACTGCACAGGGGGACAGTGCACAGGGGGACAGTGCACAGGGGGACACTGCACAGGGGGACAGTGCACAGGGGGACTGTGCACAGGGGGACAGTGCACAGGGGGGACAGTGCACGGGAGGGACACTGCACAGGGGGGACAGTGCACAGGGGGACAGTGCACAGGGGGGGGACACTGCACAGGGGCGACACTGCACGGGGCGACACTGCACGGGGGGACACTACACGAGGGGACACTGCAAATGGGGGACACTACACAGGGGGGACACTACACGGGGGGACACTGCACAGGGGGGACACTGCACAGAGGGACACTGCACAGGGGGGACACTGCACAGGGTGACACTGCACAGGGAGACACTGCACTGGGGACACTGCACAGGGAGGCACTGCACGAGGGGGACACTGCACAGGGTGACACTGCACAGGGGGACACTGCACAGGGTGACACTGCACAGGGGGACACTGCACAGGGGGGACACTGCACAGGGTGACACTGCACAGGGGGACACTGCACAGGGTGACACTGCACAGGGGGACACTGCACAGGGGGGACAGTGCACAGCGGAGACAGTGCACGGGGGGGACACTGCACAGGGGGGGGACACTGCACAGGGGTGACACTGCACAGGGGGACACTGCACAGGGGGACACTGCACAGGGGGACACTGCACAGGGGGACACTGCACAGGGGGGACACTGCACAGGGGGACACTGCACAGGGTGACACTGCACAGGGGGACAGTGCACAGCGGAGACAGTGCACGGGGGGGACACTGCACAGGGGGGACACTGCACAGGGGTGACACTGCACTGGGGACACTGCACAGGGAGGCACTGCACGAGGGGGGCAGTGCACGGGGGACACTGCACAGGGGGACACTGCACAGGGGACACTGCACAGTGGGCACAGTGCACAGGGGGATACTGCACAGAGAGGCACTGCACGGGGGCACACTGCACAGGGGGATACTGCACAGGCGGACACTGAACAGGGGGACACTGCAAAGGGGGGGACACTGCACAGGGAGACACTGCACAGGGGGACACTGCCCAGTGGGACACTGCACAGGGGGACACTGCACGGGGGACACTGCATAGGGGGATACTGCGCAGGGAGACACTGCACAGAGGGGACACTGCACAGGGGAGGGACACTGCACAGGGGAGACACTGCACGCGGGGGGATACTGCACAGGGAGACACTGCACAGGGGGACACTGAACAGGGGGGCACTGCACAGGAGAACACTGCAAAGGGGGGGAGACACTGCACAGGGGACACTGCACAGGTGGGGACAGTATAGGGGGGATACTGCACAAGGGGGACATGGCACTAAGGGGACACTGCACAGAGGGACACTGCACAGGGGGACAGTGCAGAGGGGGGACACTGCGCAGGGGGGACACTGCACAGGGGGACAGTGCACAGGGGGAAAGTGCACAGGGGGGACAGTGCACAGGGGGACACTGCACAGGGAGACAGTGCACAGGGGGAAAGTGCACAGGGGGGACAGTGCACAGGGGGACACTGCACAGGGGGGACACTGCACAGGGGGGACAGTGCACAGGGGAGACAGTGCACGGGGGGATACTGCACAGGGGGGACACTGCACAGGGGGGACACTGCACGGGGGACAGTGCACAGGGGGGACAGTGCACAGGGGAGACAGTGCACAGGGGGGACAGTGCACAGGGGGATACTGCACAGTGGGGACAGTGCACAGGGGAGACAGTGCACGGGGGATACTGCACAAGTGGACACTGCACAGGGGGGACACTGCACAGCGGGGGATACTGCACAGAGGTCAATGCACAAGGGGGGACAATGCACAAGGGGGGACAGTGCACGGGGGGACACTGCACAGAGGTCAATGCGCAAGGGGGGACAATGCACAAGGGGGGACAGTGCACAGAGGGGACAGTGCACGGGGGGACAGTGCACGGGGAACAGTGCACAGGGGGACAGTGTACAGGGGTACAGTGCACAGGGGAGACAGTGCACAGGGGAGACAGTGCACAGGGGGGTACTGCACGGGGTGACACTGCACAGGGGGACACTGCACGGGGGGACACTGCACAGGGAGAACACTGCAGGGGGCACTGCACAGGGGGGGCACTGCACAGGGGGGACACTGCACAGGGGGTCACTGCACGGGGGGACACTGCACAGGGGACACTGCACAGGGGGACACTGCACAGGGGGGGACAGTGCAAAGGGGGGACACTGCACAGGGGGGAGACACTGCACAGGGGGGACACTGCAAAAGGGGGGACACTGCACAGGGGGGACACTGCACAGGGGGGACATTGCAAGGTGGGACAGCGCACAGGGGGGACACTGCACTGGGGGGACACTGCTCAGGGGGTACAGTGCACAGGGAGACACTGCACAGAAGGTACACCACGGGGGGACAGTGAACAGGGGAAACAATGCACAGTGAGACACTGCACAGGGGGGACACTGCACAGGGGGGACACTGCACAGGGGGGACACTGCAAAAGGGGGGAGACACTGCACAGGGGGGACATTGCAAGGTGGGACAGTGCACGGGGGGAGACACTGCACTGGGGGACACTGCACAGGGGAGACAGTGCACGGGGGGACACTGCACTGTACACGGGGGGTACAGTGCAAGGGGGGTACAGTGCAAGGGGGGACAGTGCATGGGGGGTATAGTGCACGGGGGGACAGTGCACAGGGGGACACTGAACAGGGGGACACTGCAAAGGGGGGGCACTGCACAGGGGAACACTGCAAAGGGGGGGAGACACTGCACAGAGGAGGGACAATGCACGGGGGACACTGCACAGGTGGGGACAGTATAGGGGGACACTGCACAGGGGGACACTGCAAAGGGGGGGGACACTGCATGGGTGGCACACTGCACAGGGGAGGGACACTGCACACGGGAACACTGCAAAGCGGGGGAAGACACTGCACAGAGGACAGTGCACAGGGGGGGACAGTGCACAGGGGGACAGTGCATGGGAAGACACTGCACAGAGGAGGGACACTGCACGGGGAGACACTGCACAGAGGACAGTGCACAGGGGGGGACAGTGCACAGGGGGACAGTGCATGGGAGGACACTGCACAAGGGGGGACAGTGCATGGGGGGGACACTGCAGAAGGGGGGACAGTGCACAGGGGATAGTGCACAGGGGGACACTGCACAGAAGGGACACTGCACAGGGGGGACACTGCACAGGGGGGATACTGCACAGGGGATAGTGCACAGGGGGACACTGCACAGAAGGGACACTGCACAGGGGGGACACTGCACCTGGGGGGACACTGCACAGGGGGATAGTGCACATGGGAACACTGCACAGAAGGGACACTGCACAGGGGGACACTGCACAGAGGGACACTGCACAAGTGGACACTGCACGTGGGGGACACTGCACAGGGAGACACTGCACAGGGAGACACTGCACAAGTGGGGACACTGCACAGAGGGACACTGCACAGGGGGACAGTGCACAGGGAGACACTGCACAGAGGGACACACTGCACAGAGGGACACTGCACAGGGGGACAGTGCACAGGGAGACACTGCACGTGGGGGACACTGCACAGGGAGACACTGCACAGGGAGACACTGCACAGGGAGACACAGCACGGGGCGGAAACTGCATGGGGATCACTGCACAGAGAAGTCACTGCACGTGAGGGCAGTGCATTGGGGGGACACTGCACAGGGGGGACACTGCACAGGGGGGACACTGCACAGGGGCACACTGCACAGGGGGGACACTGCACAGGGGGGACACTGCACAGGGGCACACTGCACAGGGGGATAGTGCACAGGGGGACAGTGCACAGAGGGGACAGTGCAGGGTGGGGACAGTGCACACGGGGACAGTGCACGGGGGGACAGTGCACGGGGGGACAGTGCACAGCGGAGGGACACTGCACAGGGAGGATACTGCACACAGGGACACTGAACAGGGGGACACTGCAAAGGGGTTGACACTGCACGTGGGGACAGTGCACTGGGGGACACTGCACTGGGGGACACTACACGGGGCACACTGCACGGGGGGACACTGCACTGGCGGACACTGCACGGGGGATAGTGCACGGGGGGACAGTGCACGGGGGACAGTGCACAGGGGGGACACTGCACAGGGGAACACGGCACAGGGGGGACAGTGCACGAGGGGGACACTGCACAGGGGGGACACTGCACAGGGGGGACATTGCACAGGGGGAGAGACTGCACGGGGGGACACTGCACGGGGGGACAGTGCACTGGGGGACACTGCACAGGGGGGACAGTGCATGGGGGATACTGCACAGGGGAGACACTGCACGGGGGGACAGTGCACAGGGGGACACTGCACAAGGGGGGATACTGCACGGGGGGACAGTGCATGGGGGGACACTGCACGGGGAACACTGCACAGGGAGACACTGCACGGGGGACACTGCACAGGGGGCACAGTGCACAGGGGGCACAGTGCACAGGGGACACTGCACAGGGGGCACAGTGCACAGGGAGACACTGCACGGGGGACACTGCACAGGGAGGCACTGCACGGGGTCACACTGCACTGGGGGGACACTGCACGGGGGGGCACTGCACGGGGGACACTGCACAGGGGGACACTGCACAGGGGGCACAGTGCACAAGGGGACACTGCACAGGGAGGCATTGCACAGGGGGCACACTGCACAGCGGAGGGACACTGCACAGGGAGGATACTGCACACAGGGACACTGAACAGGGGGACACTGCAAAGGGGTTGACACTGCACGTGGGGACAGTGCACTGGGGGACACTGCACTGGGGGACACTACACGGGGCACACTGCACGGGGGGACACTGCACTGGCGGACACTGCACGGGGGATAGTGCACGGGGGGAACACTGCATGGGGAGCACTGAACAGGGGGACACTGCACGGGGGGACAGTGCACTGGGGGACACTACACGAGGGATAGTGCACAGGTGGACATTGCACAGGGGAGACACTGCACAGGGAGGGCACTGCACAGGGGGGAGGCACTGCACAGGGGGGAGGCACTGCACAGGGAGAAGACACTGCACGGGGGGCACTGCACAGGGGGGCACTGCATAGGGGGACACTGCAAAGGCGGTGCACTGCACAGGAGGCACACTGCACAGGGAGACACTGCACTGGGGGACACTGCACAGGGAGGCACTGCACGGGTTCACACTGCACTGGGGGGATACTGCACGGGGGGGGGCAGTGCACGGGGGACACTGCACAGGGGACACTGCACAGGGGGCACAGTGCACAGGGGGACACTGCACAGGGGGACACTGCACAGTGGGCACAGTGCACAGGGGGACACTGCACAGGGGACACTGCACAGGGGGCACAGTGCACAGGGGGACACTGCACAGGGGGACACTGCACAGTGGGCACAGTGCACAGGGGGACACTGCACAGGGGACACTGCACAGGGGGCACAGTGCACAGGGGAGACAGTGCACGGGGGATACGGCCCAGGTGGACACTGCACAGGGGGGGACAGTGCACAGCAAGGGATACTGCACAGAGGTCAATGCCCAAGGGGGGACAATGCACAAGGGGAGACAGTGCACGGGGGGACACTGCACAGAGGTCAATGCGCAAGGGGGGACAATGCACAAGGGGGGACAGTGCACAGAGGGGACAGTGCACGGGGGGACAGTGCACGGGGAACAGTGCACAGGGGGACAGTGCACAGGGGAGACAGTGTACAGGGGTACAGTGCACAGGGGAGACAGTGCACAGGGGACACTGCACAGGTGGAACAGTGCACGAGGAGGACAGTGCAGAGGGGGACAGTGCACGGGGAGGACAGTGCACGGGGAGGACAGTGCACAGGGGGGACAGTGCACGGAGGGGACAGAACACGGGGGAACAGTGCACGGGGGGACAGTGCAAGAGGGGGACAGTGCAAGAGGGGGACAGTGCATGAGGGGGACAGTGCATGAGGGGGCAGTGCGCGGGGAGGACAGTGCACGAGGGGGACAGTTCACAAGGGGGACAGTGCACGGGGAGGACTGTGCACGAGGGGGACAGTGCACGGTGGACAGTGCATGGGGGGACACTGCACATGGGGGACACTGCACAAAGGGGACATTGCACAGGGGGACAGTGCACGGGGGGACACTGCACAGGGGGCACAGTGCACAAAGGGGACATTGCAAGGGGGGACACTGCACATGGGGGACATTGCAAAGGGAGGACACTGCACAGAGGGGGACACTGCACGGGGGTAGAGTGCACAAAGGGGACACTGCAAGGGGGGACACTGCAAGGGGGGACACTGCACAGGGGGACACTGCACGGGGTGACACTGCATGGGGGCGACACTGCACGGGGGGACACTGCATGGGGGGACACTGCACTGGGGGACAGTGCACAATGGGGACACTGCAAGGGGGGACACTGCATGGGGGGGTACAGTGCACTGGCAGCGACACTGCATGTGGGGACACTGCATGGAGGGGACACTGCACAGGGGGGACAGTGCACAGGGGGGACAGTGCACGGGGGGACACTGCACGGGGGGGACACTGCACAGGGGGGACAGTGCACAGGGGGGTAACTGCACAGAGGGACAGTGCACAGGGGGACAGTGCACAGGGGGGACACTGCACAGGGGCACAGTGCACAGGGGGACAGTGCACAGGGGGGACACTGCACAGGGGGACAGTGCACGGGGGGACAGTGCACGGGGGGACAATGCAAGGGGGGACACGGCACAGGGGGACACGGCACAGGGACAGTGCACAGGGGGGTCTATGCATTGGGGATTCTGCACGAGGGGGACAGTGCACAGGGGGAAATTGCACGGGTGGGACAGTGCACAGGGGGGACAGTGCACGGGGGGGACAGTGCACAGGGGGGACAGTGCACAGGGGGGACAGTGCACGGGGGGGACAGTGCACAGGGGGGACAGTGCACAGGGGGGACAGTGCACGGGGGGACACTGCACGGGGGGGACACTGCACAGGGGGGACAGTGCACAGGGGGGTAACTGCACAGGGGGACAGTGCACAGGGGGACAGTGCACAGGGGGGACACTGCACAGGGGCACAGTGCACAGGGGGACAGTGCACAGGGGGACAGTGCACAGGGGGGACAGTGCACGGGGGGACAGTGCACGGGGGGGACAGTGCACGGGGGGACAGTGCACAGGGGGGACAGTGCACAGGGGGCCAGTGCACAGGGGGGGACAGTGCACAGGGGGGACAGTGCACGGGGGGGACAGTGCACAGGGGGGGACAGTGCACAGGGGGCCAGTGCACAGGGGGGACAGTGCACAGGGGGGCAGTGCACGGGGGGGCAGTGCACGGGGGGGAAACTGTGCACACTGCACCAAGGGTTGGTATTTGATAAGGTGAGAAGCTGGAATGGGGGCCTTGACTACTCACAGGCTTATGTGACCTGGCAGTGTTCCCAGTTTGTGACATGTTGGAGCCTGTCTTCTCCAATCAGACCACTGATGCTTCTACACTGGGGGAAATAGCTCACCGATCCTACTCGAGGAAGTTTCTAGCAGACAGTCATCATCATCTAGCAGATCGACTCGAGGAAAATGTGTCCAGCACTAAATCAGCCAAACTACCAGAACTTATTCAGCTTCTCGTGAATTCTCATTTGTTGGCTGTTCTTTCAATCTCGTGAAAAAAGAAGAAGCCACCTTGGAGCATGCCCAGCGCTGTCGGACCATCTCCTCTCTGCCAGTGTAAGTGCCATCTCCTTCTATCTGAAACCTCACCCTCACCCTATCTCTGCTGCTGCTCCCACCACCCACCGAGCCTCATGCTCGCCCATTGTTATTAGTGTCCTGTAGGTGGATCGGAGAGATACCATGAGTGTTCTGAGAGACTGGTGCCTGTTGGATGCCATTGTCCTTGGAGATGGGATGCATGTAGTCAGTGCCCATGGAGCGCGCCCCAGGATGTTAGTACCTGCTATCCAACATGGAGGTTGTTTCGAACAAGTGGAGAGCTCGATTCACAGACCCCAGAATCACAGCACTGTCACAGCGCAGCAAGAGGCTAATCAGCCCACGTGTCTATACCAGCTCTTCAAAAGAGCATCATTACCGAGAACGACCTCCTGCTTTTTCCCTGGATCTTTGCGCATTAGTTCTGTCCAAATATTGCCCTCCTCAATGCCTCAATTGACCGTGCTGCTCCCACTTTTCCAGGCTGTCATACCCTAACTACTCACTGCGTGAGAAAGCTTTATCCCCCACATCACCTTTGATTCATTTTCAAATCACTTTACATCTGTGTCCATCTTAAATAAAACAGAGAGTTGCAGGTCTCAAACCATCAAAAACAAATTGCTGGAGAAACTCAGCAGGTCTTGCAACATCTGTGGAGAGGGAAGCAGAGTCCAGTGACCCTTACTCAGAATCCTGAATTCAGTGGACTTGAAACATTAATTCTGTTTCCTCTCTCCATCTGTGGAGAGAAGGGTCACTGGACTCTGCTTCCCTCTCCACAGATGTTGCAAGACCTGCTGAGTTTCTCCAGCAATTTGTTTTTGATGGTTTGAGACCTGCAACTCTCTGTTTTATTTAAGATGGACACAGATGTAAAGTGATTTGAAAGTGAATCAAAGGTGATGTGGGGGATAAAGCTTTCTCACGCAGTGAGTAGTTAGGGTATGACAGCCTGGAAAAGTGGGAGCAGCACGGTCAATTGAGGCATTGAGGAGGGCAATATTTGGACAGAACTCATGCGCAAAGATCCAGGGAAAAAGCAGGAGGTCGTTCTTGGTAATGATGCCCTTTTGAAGAGCTGATTAGCCAGAAAAGGATGGCAATTTCCTTCCCCTAAAGGACATTAGTGAACCAGATGGGTTTTTCCTCACAATTGACAACAGGTTCATTAAACTCTTAATTCCAGATTCTCATTGAAATCAAATGCTATCATTTGCTATGGCAGGATTTGAACCAGGGTCCCCAGAACATTATCTGAGTCTCAGGAATAATAGTTCAGCGATAATACCACTCAGCCATTGCCTCCCTATAATATGGAGTATAAAAGATGGAGTTAAATAGAATACAACAAAGATCCTTGAGTTGGGTCTGAGAAAATGAAGGAATCGCTCACCGCTCCTGGTGGCGCAGTTGGCCTCTGATTGATCTGCAGCTCTCAGGGGGTTGGGAATACCCCACCTCCCTCCCCCTCAACACGCACCATCCAACACCCCTACCTGATTACACGGAAGCAATGTTGCTTAGGTTAGCATGGAAGGACTGATGTTGGTCCGTCCAGCTGAACCAGAGAACTCAAGTGGCCTCAGGGCATCTCCTGGGGAGGATTGTAGGGAGCGCTGCTCCTTGAGCAGTAGTTGGAGGTAGGGGGTGGAATGACACCAATTGCTGGAACCACGTGCTGCATTGTTTTGAAGGAGAATCGAAGAAGTTGTGGTGGTGGCCACGTTTGTATTTATTCCTCAATCAATGTCACAACAGAATTTCTGTCTGTTATCAAATAGGTGTTTGTGGGATCTTACTGTGTATACATTGGCTGTATATTACAGCAGCAGCTACATTTCAAAAAGCATTGCTTTGCTTGTTGAGACACTGCGTGGTGATGTCACTTTGTCAGTGCAAATCGCTTTTTCATGCTTTTAACTTGGATCCGTTTACATGTCCCCTTCTCTGCGGTTGGGTTAGTTCAGTTGGCTCGCAACTCATTGTACCCACAGCCATGGGTTCAATTCTCACAGCAGTTGAGCTGACCACAAAGGCCCTACCTTCTCGATCTCACCTGAGGCGTGGTGACCTTCAGGTTAAATTCTCTTTCTTTCTGTGTCTCTCTCTCTCTCTCTAATAAGACAGCAGTTCTGTGGAATGATGTTAAAAATCACACAACACCAGGTTATAGTCCAACAGGTTTAATTGGAAGCACACTAGCTTTCGGAGCGACGCTCCTTCATCAGGTGGTAGACCAGGTTGGACTCTATCCTGGTGCTGTGTGATTTTTAACTTTGTACACCCCAGTCCAACACCGGCATCTCCAAACATGACTACTGTGGAATGATGACACCTTTACCTATTTCCTTCTGTCCCTGTTCAGCACAAGCAACACTCTACGTCTTCCCAGATGAGAGTGAGGGATCCATATTTAAACAGTTCGACTGTCTGTGCTCTCTGCAGAAGTCCATTGGCTGATTTTTCAGCATTTTGTGTTTGTCCCAGTCCCGCATTTTATTTTTTAAAAACCGGTTCCAGCCTGCTCACAAAACCCTCATACATTTTCTGACTGCAGCCGGCTGGGGTTTGGCGGTGGAAGTTGGGTGACCGGGTCCCCGCAGCGTGGCGTTTGACCCAAAGACAGAAAGATGGCGGCAGGGAGAGGGCCGCTTCCGAGACCTGGTGGGGTCTTCCAGAATTGGTGGCCGACTTGTCAAGTCAGCATTGGTTGTGGTGAAGTTCCTGTGAAGTAAGAAACTTTGTGGGTTGCAAGAAAAGGGGAAAACAGTGAGGATAAATCAACCTTTAAAAGAAAATTTAACTTATGCGTACCTGAGGAAATCTGCGGTGAAGACATTTGCTCCACTGGAAGAACCCTCTTCAGTCAGTGAAGAAACCTGTGATAAAGAAGCTTTTCGAGGGCTCCTGCTCCTGTTACGGTGCATAAACAAACACTAACATCCTGCTGGACCCAAAGCAAACCAAGCGTACTGCCAAGGACATGACAAACACTGAAAGCACTCACTGTTAAGGCACTGTTTGAGCAGTGTATAGGTGCAAGAGTTTACAGAACTATCCACACGTTTCCAGAATAAATTGAGCTCCCACAGCGTTTTAACATTTTGCCTTTTTTTAGCTGCAAAACATGAAAATCTCTCAAGAGGTTAAAAGGAGAAAAATGTGAATGCTGAGAATCTGAAACTAGCGCAGAATTCTACGGTAATGTCACTTGCTGAATAGTCCAGGAAATGATCTGGGGGACAGGGGCTCAAGGTCCACCATGGGAGCTGGTGGGATTTCAATCCAATTAAGAGATCTAACATCTTGTAAAGGTGACTACAAAGCTAGCATCAATGGCTTTTTAAAACCAACCTAGTTCACCGGTGTCATTTAGGGAAGGCAATCTGCTACTCTTACCCAGTCTGACCTATATGTGGCTACAGAAGGAGATGTGTAACAGTCTCTACTCTCCCCCCCACTGCCACTTCGAGGGTAGCGTGTGGTGGTACACAGATTCCAGGCATCCATGAAGGATCTGATGGGCAGCACCCTTCTCAACATCAGCCAAACGATGTCTTGGTGGCTGTTGGAAAGTTGTGATGACTTTGGCAGTCTGCTCAGGGATCAACTTGACAAGATCCACCCTGTCCTTTTCCCACAGGGTCTCAAGGTCGCTACGTGCTGACCACTCCCTGATGGACTTGTGGTCAAAGATATTTCTCTTTACAAATTTCTGCACAAAGGACGGGTCATATGGTACAGTCTAACTACTTGCAGCGTTCCATGGCAACAAGGCCAGACCCATCCTTTGCAACACGGCGGACATGTAGAACCTCAGTAAGTAGCGACACTTGGTATTTGCGTACCGAGGGTCTATGCACAACTTGATGCAGCCGCACACAAAGGCGGCCATCAGGATGAGGGCAGTATTGGGTACGTTCTTCCCCCCACTTTACCCAGAGCTGCAAAGACAGTCTGGAGAAAGATCTAATGGTTTTTGTCAGGGTTCGTCCCAGGCAGCTCCATGATGTGGGACTCTGTGCTCTATGGTCTGTTCCCCGTGACACACACGAAGGCAAACAGCAATTGTCCTGGAGGACCATCAACTTGGTGAAATGAGTTGGTCTTCCAAAACAAGGAGTTGACCTTTGACTAAGTCATAGAGTCATAGAGATGTACAGCATGGAAACAGACCCTTTGGTCCAACTTGTCCATGCTGACCAGATATCCCAACCCAATCTAGTCCCACCTGCCAGCACACGGCCCATATCCCTCCAAACCCTTCCTATTCATATACCCATCCAAATGCCTTTTAAATGTTGCAATTGTACCAGCCTCCACCACTTCCTCTGGCAGCCCATTCCACACATGCACCACCCACTGTGTGAAAAAGTTGCTCCTTAGGTCCTTTTGATATCTTTCCCCTCTCACCCTAAACCTATGCCCTCTAGTTCTGGACTCCCCCACCCCAGGGAAAACACTTTTTCTATTTCCCCTATCTATGCCCTTCATAATTTTATAAACCTCTATAAGGTCACCCCTCAGCCTCTGACGTTCCAGGGAAAACAGCCCCAGCCTCTTCAATCTCTCCCTATAGTTCAGACCCTCCAACCCTGGCAACATCCTTGTAAATCCTTTCTGAACCCTTTCAAGTTTCACAACATCCTTCCGATAGGAAGGAGACCAGAATTGCCCGCAATATTCCAACAGTGGCCTAACCAATGTCCTGTACAGCCGCAACATGACCTCCCAACTCCTGTACTCAATACTCTGACCAATAAAGGAAAGCATACCAAACGCCTCCTTCACTATCCTATCTACCTGCGACTCCACTTTCAAGGAGCTATGACCCTGCACTCCAAGATGTCTTTGTTCAGCAACATTCCCTAGGACCTTACCATTAAGTGCATAAATGTATAAGTGCTAAGGTTTGCTTTCCCAAAATGCAGCACCTCGCATTTATCTAAATCTGCCACTCCTCAGCCCATTGGCTCATCTGATCAAGATCCCGTTGTGATCCAAGGTAACCTCCTTCCCTGTCCAGTACATCTCATGTTGCGGAATGGCACATTCCAAGGTCCAGGACTATGTGGTGAAGGACACAGTAGAGCTTGGGGCAGTGAGGATAAACCACCGTCTGAGGTCTTTCAGCCAAAGTACAATGGGGATCCAATCAGCTATCAGACCCTCCTGGTGCCTCAATGTATGTAAATGGTGTTCTGCACGAGGGAGAAATGCCTTTGGTTTTTGCAACTTGTTGGGCCTGTCGTTAGCCATGCCTCAAACTCTGTTGTCTTCTGAAAGATTATTATTCTCCATAAAAAGGATCATTCCAACACAACTGCAGGAAACGTCAATGTTTTTCTTGATGTGCAAAGACTGTACAGAACGACTTTACTACCTATAGAGGTAGATAAAGTTTTCTTTATGAATAAAGTACATTTTTGCAGTAAGAAATATACATGACTACAACATGGTTGCCTCTTAACTGCCCAGTTCTAACACGAGAGGCCGTGCATTTAAGGTGAAAGGTAGAAAACTCAAAGGAGATGTGAGGGGCAGGTTTCTCACACACACGAGAGTGGTCGGTGCCTGGACCGTGTTGCCAGGGCTGGTGGTGGAAGCTGACATAATAGGGGTGTTTAAGGGATTTTTAGTTAAGCACATGAATAAGCAAGGAATGGAGAGATAAGGACCATGGGTAGGCAGAGGGATTCGGTTAATTTCTTGTCATGTTCGACACAGCATCATGGGCCGAAGGGCCTGTTCCTGTACTGTACTATTTTGGGTTCCATAGTATGGCCAAGCAAGCCACTCACTTCAAGGGCAATTAGGTCTAGGAAGCACTTGCCGCTGAAAGCTGGCCAGAGATGTTCACATTTTATGAATTTATAAAAAAAAGATTGGACAGCATCTAAGAATAGGGTATTAGTTCATGTGACAGAGAGCTGAGCACAGCACCTACACTGACACTGCCAGTGCAGTGCCAAGGGAATGCTGCACAGTCTGGGCTGTTGCCTTCTGAATGAAATGGCTAACCAATGCCCTGCTTTAGGGGAACTTTAAATATCCCCCACCCACTGTTTTGAAGGAAAGGAGGGCAGCTTCCCCCCCCCCCACTTCAGTTGGCCAATATTTATCCTTCGGCCCACACCAATGAAATATTCTGAAAGGTTCATACACAAAGAAAGGTCAAAACCACAAAGGTTGGAGGGCGCGTTCTCCGGTGTTGGACGTTTTACAATAATCCTACCCTGGCACCTTGCCCATTCTGGTTCACTGGTTAGACAAAAGTAGCTAGATCCCTGGCCTGGTACTCACTACCCTGTTCCTTTCCAGGTAAAGGCCCCTTGAGTGGAGTTGGAAAATAAGAGTGTTTCCCACTTCCAGGAGGGCTTTTCATGGAGGTGCCAGCTTAATTAGAATCTCTATGATGCAAAAGGAGGCCATTTAGCCCATTAAAGTCTGTACTGACCCTCCAAAGTGCATCCCACCCTATCCCTGTAACCTCGCATTTACCATGGCTAACGCATCCTTGGATACTACAGGACAATTTAGCATGGCCAATCCATCTAACTTGCACATCTTTGAACTGTGGGAGGAAACCAGAGCACCCGGAGGAAACCCATGCAGAAACAGGGAGAACGTGCAAACTCCATCCAGACTGTCACCCAAGGATAGTATTGAACCCGGGTCCCTGGCACTGTGAGGCAGCAGTGCTAACCACTGAGATACCATGCCACCCAACTGTCTTAATTATTATGAGACAGATTCTACATTCAATTCATGGGAGTGGGGCGGAGGTGTTGCTCAAAGACAGAGGACTTTTGGAGGAATGGCAGGCTGCAAAAGAGAGACGGCACTTCAGCATGGAAGTGAAGTGACCCATCATTCCATTTTTGGTCCAGCAGCTGGGTCGACCCAATGGGAATGGGAGAAGGGGATGAGTTAGGATCCACAGGATGGTCTTTGACTGCTCCTGAACCTAGTCCAATAGGGAAATCCTCCAAGACCCCGAGGAGAGCTCTGGCCATAGCATCCCACAGGATACTTGCCTCCAGGCAACTACACTACCCCCACCTCCCCCCATCCCCCCATCCGTCCAGTTCAAAAGACGGTAACATTCCTGCAAAAAAGACAAGCGTTGGCAATGGAGTCAGGAAATGAGCACGTCAGGTAGTGCTTGTGCTTTCAGGCTATATTCAGCTCTGTGCCTGCCTGCCATTGGGCCTAAAAATCCAGGCCTTGATGTTGGCACTGTAGCCTCAAATAAGATCCCTTTGTTTTGCACTGGGCGCATGCTAATACTGTATTAGCCATCAATTTTTCCACAAAACATAAATTTAAATGGGAAGTTCTCAGGGATTTTGTCCAAACTCTTTCTGATTTACCTGGAATGACATGGTACACTGAGGTGAGTCAAGTCGATTGTATATTATTGACATTTGTGACACAATGGAAAAAATAGTTTGTCAGCTTCCAGAAAATTCCACGCCCCAACTAAAAACAGTTTTGCCAAATGTGTTTTCCTGGGAACAGTTGCATTTCTTATTTTGAGAAATCTAGAATTGCCAACGATTCTGGTTTAGTGCACTAACAATAATAAAGGGAAGCTATGTAGCTCCTCTAACTTAGTAAGATGTTCCAAGGTATTACAGGGGAGTTATCACCATCAGCCACAGAAGCAGGAAGAGACCACTCAGCCCCTCAGCTATTCTCTACCATTCAATATAGTCATGATTGATCTGTTTGGATTAAGCATTTGTTCCCATCTATCCCCCATAACTCTGTCTCTTCTTACTCATCAAAAATCTGTCCAACTCAGCCTTGAATATATTTAAAATTCTAGGTGAAAGTGAGGACTGCAGATGCTGGAGATTAGAGTCAAGATTAGAGTGGTGCTGGAAAAGCGCAGCAGGTTAGGCAGCATCCAGGAAAATCGACGTTTTGAGCAAAAGCCCATCAGGATGAAAGGCTGATTCCTGATGAAGGGCTGTTGCCTGAAATGTCGATTTTCCTGCTCCTCGGATACTGCCTGACCTGCTGTGCTTTTCCAGCACCACTCTAATTTATATTTAAAATGCTCTCCACTTCTTCAGTATAGAGAACTAAAGACCCTCTAAAAGATTAAATTCCTTCTCTTCTCTCTTATATTTGAGCAAAATCCTCGCTACTGTCACCATCTATGTTATGTTGCAGTTAAACCAACTGGGATGCCTGGGGTAGTGGTTGCAGCCTCTGATCTGGACTGTTAATCTGGTCAAATCAGGGAGCCCTGGCTGACAGATATAATGAGGTTGTGTTCACTCTGAGTTCTGAGGAAGGGTCACCTGACTTCTCTCCACAGATGCTGCCAAACCTGCTGAGTTTTTCCAGCAATTTCTGTTTTTTGCTTCTGTTCACTCTGAGAACTGGCTCTGAGGGAGCTGGATCAGCATCATGTAGTCTTCACGTGTAAATAAAGGGTGACTCGGTGACGGGATACCGGCTTCTGTGGAGTTCTGGGGTAGTTTCACTGGTGCTAATCCCTCTGCTTGGGGTTCATCTAAATTCCCAATGGTGAAGGACACCCCTCATGACATTTTCAGCAGAAGAGAAGCTCAATCTCGATGCACATTAAGGGTTTATTCTGAATCACTTATTAACCACACCACCTGTCTACCTCCACCTATCATTTACTCCTTGCTACCTACCCCAACCCTTTCTTCTGCAGAAACACCATCTTTTTCTCGCTACCATCAGTCCTGAGGAACTCAACCCAAAGCGTTAACTCTGATTTCTCTCCATAGATGCTGCCAGGCTTGCTGAGCTTTTCCAACAATTTTGTTTCTGATTTCCAGCATCAGCAGTTCTTTTGGTTTCACTTCTTAACTAGTTACATTATATCTGAGATACATGATGGGCTCTTGTGAGGCATCAAGCTCAACTTAAGATAAGAACACATTACTGGCGCCAAAACATTGTGGTGCAGACAAAACAGCTCAACCTATCATTTAGGCATTAGTTAGCTCCTCCCAGGAACAGTCCTTAATATTTCATTAAAGGGCAGATCTCATCTTCTGACATCACTTAACCCTTTCGATAACTGCTTTATATAACATCCTCCATTTTAAAATGGGAGACCCTTGATTCTGAAATCACGTCTCTCATTCTGGATTGCTCCACATGACCATGCACCGTCCCAAGCCCCTCAGAATCTTATGCGTTTCGATCAGATCACCTCTCACTCCTCAAAACTGCAATGAGTACAGGCCTAACTGGCTCAGCCTTTCTTCCAAAGTCAACGAGACACTCCAAGGATCAATCCAGTGAATGTTGACTGAACTGACTATATTGCACATATGTAAGGCCTAATAATCCAGTTCTGGGGACTTGGCTTTTAATTCTACCATAGCCTAATGACAACCATATAACCATTGTTGCAAAACCCCATTTGGCTCCATAATGTCCCTTTAAGAAAGGAAATCTGCTATTCTTACCTGTTCTGGCCTATGTGACTCCAGGCCCACAGCAATGAGTTGTCACTTCACTGACCTCTGGGCAATAAATGATGGCCGAGCCAGCAATGCCCAAATCTCATGAATCGTTTTTTTTTTTAAATTCATTCAACAAGAAGACTAAATTATAGTACATATTATTCTAGTTGCGGTCTCACTAATGCCAACATTCTATTTGTCTTCCTAATTACTTGTTGTACCTGTTTATGACTCATGTACAAGGACACCCAGATCACTCTGTATCAGAGCATTCTGTAATCTTTCTCCATTTAAATAATATTTGACACTGAGCCATAGAAGGAGATTTGAGGGAAAGTGGCCAAAATCATGATCAGGGTATTAGATACAAATCAGCTTCTAAAAGGAGAAAATTGAAGTTTAAGAAGGGAATTACAGAGAGTAGGAGCTGGAACAAGCAAGGCACAGCTGCTTACTGTGAACAATTAAAAGCAGGGACATACAAGATAGCAGAATTATCAAGTAGGGCTAGAAGGAATGACAAAGGTCAGGAGGATCTGGGTCTGATTGAGGATGTGAGTGAGTGAATATCAATCTCTGTATGAGTGAGGGAGTTGAAATAACTCCACAGAGGCTGGTATCCCATTACCAAGTCATTCTTTATTGACACGTGGAGAGTCCTTGACACTGATCTAGCTCACTCAGAGTGAACAGGATGTCTGACACTGCTCTTTTTGTAACAGCCCCAATCAGGGATCTCACGTTCTATGAGGTCCACCGGGCTGACCTCATTATGTGAAGTCAGCGGCTAGTTCACAGTCCTGTGCAAAGAGTCCAGGTGTACCTGAAGGATCTCACAGGTATTGCCCTTCTTACCACCAGCCAAGCGATGTCTTGGTGCTTGTTAGAAAATTCTGGTGATGAGGCATTCTGCCAAATGGCTTTGACAGTCTGTTCAGGGAATAACCCAGCAGGATCCACCCTGTCCTTTTCCCACAGGGTCTCAAGGACACTGTGTGCTGACCACTTCCTGATGGACTTGTGGTCAAAGGTATTTTTCTTTACAAATTTCTCCACAAAGGACAGATGATACTGAACAGTCCAACTACTTGGAGCGTTCCACGGCAATGAGGGCAGGCCCATCCTTCACGACACCAGGGACAGGTAGAACATTAGTACGTAGTGACACTTGGTGCTTGCATTCCGAGGGTCTATGCACAGCTTGATGCACCCACACACAAAGGTGGCCATCAGAGCTTTGCACCTGGTGTCACTGCTGACACAGTCCATTGTAAACCTCCAGATGCAGTGGAAGATGGGTGGGGTAACTGCAACAGTGCAGTTTCAGGGATTGGGCCAATCCACATCACGTTCAACAACTGAGGAAGTGCCTCACACTTGATGACGAGGTTTTTACCTGCAATGGAGAGGGAGCAGTGCTCCCAAAGGTCCAGTTTCTGCATCACCTTGCTGATGCGCGCTTCCTAAGGTTTTGTGCATGCCCCGGCCATGCTGATCTGAAGGAAGAAGATGGTTCGGTAACGTCATCTCAGCCTGACATCCTGAGGATCAGCAAATCCTTTTATGCCAGTCTGTATGACACAAAGCTGTTCCTGTCCTCTATCATGGAGGTCTTAGATAGCATGTGGGAGAGGCTGGACCAGCTGTTATCTCTGGATTAGCTGACCAAAGCCCTTAGAAAGAATAAAACTCCCAGAAATGACGGCTTACCAGCTGAGTTGTATTCAGCTCTGTGGGACTTGATTGGCCAGAACCTGCTGGAGGTGTTCAACAATATGTTTCTAGCAGGTAACATGTGCAAATCCATGAGGGAAGGTATCATCACCCTCACCTACAAGTGGAAGGGGAGAGGGAAGAAATTAGAAATTGGTGACCAATCTCACTGCTGAACGCAGATTCCAAAATCCTGTCTAAGGTCATCGCCAACTGGGTCAGGTCAGCTCTGGGATCAGTGATTCACCCTGACCAAACCTGCACTTTACTGAGCAAGACATTCTCTGGGAGCCTCACACTTCTCAGTCAGCTACGTGCACAATAAGGGGGTGGACCCCTGCCTCATCCTGGACCAGGAGGAGGCCTTTGACAGAATATCGCACCCCTTCTTATGGGACTTGCTGTCCAAAATGGGCTTTGGGGAGGCAATCTGTAATTGGATCCGACTGCTATAGGAAGTATGTTGTGAAACTTGAAAGGGTTCAGAAAAGATTTACGAAGATGTAAAAGCCAAAACAGTTGAGTTTTAAACGATCCCCAAATATATCAGATCATTTACTTGTTTGTGCTGTACTATGGATTCTTCTGGAAAAGAGCTTGAGACAGAATATTTTTTCACAAACCTTTATTTACACGTTTTCCAGTTTGAGCCATGAGGATTATTCATATATCCACCAGATTGTATCCACTTTGTCCCTCTTTAGATTGACTCACCACTCCCTCTTCTGTCTTTTCTGGATATTTCTATTTGAAAAGCACCTTCTGTCTATTTATGAGCCAAACAGTATGACCACAGAGAATCATACCATCTAAAGATCCACAGATTAGTCTTTTTCCACAAACTTTCATTTTATAATCATGATGTTATTACACACCTCTGGAGCAGCTGGGACTTGAATATAAGCGTCCTGGTTCAGAGAACAAAAATAGCTTGAAATCAGAGAGCTGCTCTGATGAAGAGTTATCTAGACTCGAAATGTTAGCTTGCTCTCTGTCCATGGAAGCTGCCTGACCCGCTGTGATCTCCAGCGTTTATTGTTTTCAGTAGATACCAACAGTAATTTGCTCCACCTGATTCAGAGGGGAACACTACCGCAAGAGCCCTTTTCACAAATTTATGCTTCCATGTTTTGATAACTTCAGATATTTTCATTTAAACTTCTCAAGCATTTAACCTGTGGGACTGGAACCTAGGACCTGTGAGTCCAGAGGTTACCACGGCAGCACAAGACCCCCACATCCCGCCACTTACAGCTGGGCTGCCATTTATTTTCTTGAGATGTGTTCATTAGTGCCTTTTCTGTATTTTATCAGACATCCTTGGCAAGGGCAGCATTTGCAGTGGTCTGGAGTCACACGTAGGCCAAATCACGTAATGATGGCAGGCTCCTGGAATGGGGGCGAGGCATTGGCTGCAGTGATGGTGGAGTGGGGCTCCTGCTTGTTGGAGGCCCGGAGTGTGGACTGTATCAGCGGCAGTGAGTTGTTGACTGCAGCGGTGTTGGTGCCTGGAGCGGGGACACCTGGTTGCAATAGGCCCTGAGCAGGAACCTTGCAGACATCCTGGAGCTGCGTTTGGCACCCCGGCCAATGAAGATGAACTTTACTTAAGTACTTCCTTTTTACTCTTTCCTACCTCAAAATGGCACCGGATCATGACAATGAAACACTTTCCACTGTATCTCCCTAGATATATGTTCATTCATTCATTAAAGAAAGGACGTGAATCTATTTGTCGAAGTTCAGGTTCTTATACACTTGAGGGAAGATCAGGGTGCACTGGCAGCGCCCCACCTCTGGGCCAGAAGGCCTTGATTTAAATACATGTGATGGTACACATCTGACCAGGTTGTTGAAGAAGATTGATAGCAGTTTCATGGTCATCATTGCTGAGACTAATATTCAACTCCAAATTTATTGATTGATTTTAAATTTCATCAGTTTGGCAGGATTCAAACCAATGCCTTCAGATTGTTAGCCTGAATTAGTCGCCCACTGATTTCTTTTTGTAGCTAGATTGCTTTGTAAAAGCCCATCCAGATATTCCTTCATTCTCTGAGGGGAATCTGAAGTTATTGTATCTCCCCATGACACTAGACGAAGGTACGATAGCTCACTGGCTAAGCTTCAGGATAAGTATGTGAGAAATCACCATAGCAACCTGTGAAATTAATTCTGAAAAATCCAGTTATTTGTAAACAGTCCATCTCATGGCGGTCAAAGGAAGTAAATATCAGGTGCTCTGTAGTAGTGGCAACAACATAACATGGCTCATTTTGCTCCACTATGTGAGATCATTTAGAGTCCATGGATGTTTACAAAGTAGAAGGAGGCCATTCAACCCATCACCCCAATGCCAGCTCTTTAACAGAGATTTTCTTTCTAGTTTGTGACATGCAGATGTTGCTTGCGTTAGCCATCCCTAATTGCCCTTGATAAGGGCGAATCACCTTCACAAACCAATGCAGGTGTAGGGACACCCTGGGTTTTGACTCAGCACTGACAAAGGATATCTTTCCAAGCGAGGATTCTGCGTGGCGATGACATGAATCAGTAATCAAAATGGCAAATATAGGAGACACTGCATCAGCATCCATGGAGACAACAGACTGGTAACTGAACCAGGGCATGAGCACAAGAAAAACAAAGCTGGAAATGAGTTGTGTTGCTGCAGATGCCATTTTACAGAAGAGATGTCAATTTAAGGGTCCATTTGACTGCTCAAATGGATGTAAAAGATTCCATGATGTTTTGAGAAGATGAGTTCTCTCCCTGGCTGATATTTATCCCTTGGACAGCATAATTTTAACAGATTAGGCATTATCATAATTTTGTTTGTGGGAGCTTACTGTGTGCAAATTGGTTACCACTTTTCCTAACATTCCGGCACAATCACTTCATTTGGCTATCAAGGACTTTGAGGAATCTGATGGTTGCAAGTAAGTACAAGGCTTTCTTTGTTTCATATTTATATGAAATGAATCAGATTTAAGTAGATTCAGACCGAAGCAAAAATTGGGGAGAAAATCAGAAAGGAGAAACATTAGAGAGGTGCTTGCAAAATAAGATGACATGGTTAACTGAAAGCATGAAAAACATGAAACAGAGCATTTCAATAGTTGAAATAGGAAGGTCTTAAGAAACATCGGATAATGAAAGAGGCTAGGATCCAACAATGCAAAATGAATAAAGATAGGCTGACACTCCTCTCAACATAGTGTCCTGACAGCCTCCACTCCAAACATCACAGTGTCTCTCTCTGTGATTGTCTTGTCTATCAATTATAGCCCTTTCCCTCGTCTTATTACATACTTCATAGAATCCCTATAGTGCAGAAACAGGCCATTCCGCCCAACAAGTCCACTCTCTAAAGAGCATCCCACCAAGACTCACCCCCATACCTCCCCTCCCCAAACTCTGCATTTCTCATGGCTAATCCACCAGCCCTACACATCCCTGGACACGATGGGAAATTTAGCATGGCCAATCCATCTAACATGCATATCTTTCCAGACAAACAGTCACCCAAAGCTGGGATTGAACCTGGGACTGTGGCATTGTGAGGCAGCAGTACTAACCATGCTGCCCTTTTTTAAAAAATGGCTGACCCCATATCTTATCTGTACACCACATGTCAAACGTTTGGGTTTTCTCATACTATTTCATTCTTTCTTACCATTTTCTTTCTTTTCTTCTTTCACAAGATGTGGGCACACTGGCAAGGCCAACATTTATTGTCGATCCTAAATGCCTTCGAGATTGCGGTGATGAGCTGCCTTCTTGAATTACTGCAATCCATGTAGTGCAGGGGCACCACAGTGCTCTTGGAACGAAGTTTCAGTATCCTGACTCTGCAATTATGAAGGAACAATGATATATTTCCAAGTCAGGAGGATGAGTGGCTTAAAGGGAAAGTTGCAGATCGTGATGTTCCCGTGTAACTGCTGCCCTTATCTTTCTACTTGTTTGAAGTCATAGGTTTGGAAGGTGCTGTCTAAGGGACATTGGTGAGTTATTGCAGTGCATCTTGTAAATGGTACCTACTGCTGCCATTGTGTGTCACTGGTGAAGAAAGTGAATGTTGTCGATTTTAGGTGGGTCAAGTGGTGTACTTTATCTTGGATGTTGTCCAGCTTTTTGAGTGTTGGTGGAGCTGCATTTATCCAGGTAACTTGGTAAATATTCCATCACGCTCCTGGACCGTGCCTTATAGATGGTGGACAGGCTTTGAGAAGACAAGTGGTGTGTTACTCACTGCAGAATTCCCAGCCTCTGACCTGATCTTGCAGCCACATATGGCTGGTTCAGTCCAGTTTCTGACCAAAGTAACCCTCAAGATGTTGGTAGAGGGGCTTTCCATATTGATAATGCCATTGAATGTCAAAATGATGGTTAGATTTTCTCTTGCTAGACATGACATTTTGTGGCGCAAATGTTACTTGCCCCTAATTAGCATAAGTTTGAATGTTGTTTAGGTCTTGTAGAAGAATTTGTGGTTGTGTTATGTATTATAGTTGTTGTATGTTATGTTGGGACCATTTCACTTTGAGGTGTAAATTATGTGACACTGGTGAGTGTTCAACCAGCACTCATGGGCTTGTTCTAACTTGTTTGAGCTTTTACAGATTACACAGCTTCAGAATAAAACCTCTCTTTTGGATTGCAACAAACAATTAGCTCGTATACCCTTAGTTTTGACTGGAGCTTAATAATTACCCAACACAAGACAGCTTCAGCATCGCAGGAGTTGCAAATGATGTGGAATATCATGCAATCATCAGTGAACTTCTGACCTTATAGTGGAGCGAGAGTCATTAATGAAGCAGCTAAAGATGGCTAGATTTAAGGCAGTGTCCTGAAGAACTGCAAATCTTCAAACCTGATAGACGTTTCTCAAACAAAGGGCTAAAGTTTCTCTTCCACAGATTCTAGCTGGCATAGAGTCATAGAGTCATAAAGATGTACAGCACAGAAACAGACCCTTCGGTCCAACTTGTCTATGCTGACCAGATATCCCAACCCAATCTAGTGCCACCTGCCAATACCTGGCCCATATCCCTCCAAACCCTTTCTATTGATATAGCCAATGTTGCAATTGTACCAGCCTCCACAACCTCCTCTGGCAGCTCATTCCGTACACACCACCCTCTGTGTGAAAAGATTGTCCCTTAAGTCTCTTTTATATCTTTCCCCTCTCACCCTAAACCTATGCCCTCTAGTGCTGGATTCCACCTCAGAGAAAAGACGTCTATTTATCCCCTCATGCCCCTCATGATTTTATAAACCTCTATCTGGTCACCCCTCAGCCTCCGATGTTCCAGGGAAAACATCCCCAGCCTATTCATCCTCTCCCCATAGCTCAAATTCTCCAACCCTAGCAACATCCTTGTAAATCTTTTCTGAATCCTTTCAAGTTTCACAACATCTTTGATAGGAAGGAGACCAGAACTGCACGCAATATTCCAACAGTGGCCTAACCAATGTCCTGTATAGCCGTAACATGACTTCCCAACTCCTGTACTCAATACTCTGACCAATAAAGGAAAGCATACCAAATGTCTTTTTCACTATCCTATCGACCTGTGACTCCACTTTCAAGGAGCTATGAACCTGCACTCCAAGTTGCCTTTGTTCAGCAACACTCCCTAGAACTTTATCATTAAGTGCTGAGTATTTTCATCATTTTCTATTTTCTTTCTTATATTCAGCAGTTTTCACTTTTACTTAACTGCACATTTAGTAAAAGAACTGAAAATTATGATTGCATGCGACTAGTCAGACGATAGCATTGATATTCTCAAGTTTATTCGCAGACTTACTACTCGCCCTGTGTTTGCAAACCTAGATGGAAACACTTCAATTTTAAAATTCTTTGAACCTTGTTTACAAATT
This sequence comes from Chiloscyllium plagiosum, assembly GCF_037043375.1. Classification (NCBI taxonomy): domain Eukaryota; kingdom Metazoa; phylum Chordata; class Chondrichthyes; order Orectolobiformes; family Hemiscylliidae; genus Chiloscyllium; species Chiloscyllium plagiosum. The sequence continues at coordinate 13,129,470 of NW_028270171.1, read as the reverse complement.
TCTCCACAAGCCCTTCTTTATATTTGTAATCCTCTGAGAAGTTTGCAGCCCTCTAATTCTGGCCTTTTGGCTCACCTTGGTTCTAATTACTCCATTTTGCCGACTGCTTTTTCAAAAATCTGAGCCCTAAGTTCCGGAATTCCCTCCCTAAATCTGTCAGTGTTTTCACCTCCTGAAATAACATACAAACCAGGAGTAGGAGTAGTCCCTGAAAGGGTTTCTTGAGCCTGCTCTGCCAAACAATTGAGTCATAGAATCATACAGCACAGAAACAGTCCCTTCAGCCCAACCACTCCATGCCAACCAGATTTTCTAAACTTAACTGGTCCCATTTGCCTGCATTTAGCCCATAACCCTCTAAATCTTACCTATCCATGTATCTCTCCAAATGTCTTTTAAATATTGTAATTGTACCCCCTTCTATGACTTCCTCTGGCAGCTTGTTCCCTTTGTGTGAAAAAATTGCCCCTCAGATCCCTTTTAAATCTTTCCCCTCTCACTTTAAACTTATGCCCTCCAAGTTTTTGACTTCCCTACTGTGGGGAAAAGACCTTGGCAATTCACCTTATATATGCCCCTTATGATTTTATGAACCTCTGTAAGGTTTCCATTCAAAAACACTTCTCAGGGTCCAACCATTAACTATGTAAATGATGCCCTGGTTTCTTCACCCAGAAACTTCTTCACCCAGAGAGTGGTGGCTGTGTGGAATGCTCTGCCCCAGAGGGCAGTGGAGGACCAGTCTCTGGATTCATTTAAGAAAGAGTTGGATAGAGCTCTCAAAGATAGTGGAATCAAGGGTTATGGAGATAAGGCAGGAACAGGATATTGATTAGGAATGATCAGCCATGATCATATTGAATGGCGGTGCAGGCTTGAATGGCTGAATGGCCTACTCCTGCACCTATTGTCTATTGTCTATTGTTTATCTCGCCAAAATGCAACACCTCACACTTATCTGAATTCAACTCCATCTGCCATTCCTCAGCGCACTGGCCCAGTTGTTCAAAATGGTGTTGCATTCTTCGATAACCTTCTGTACTGTCAACTATAACATCAATTTTGGTGTCATTTGCAAACTTACTAACCATCCCTCCTATATTCTCATCTAAATCGTTTAGATAAATAATGAACAATGGTGGATCCAGCACCGAGCCTTATCGCACACAGTTGGTCACAGGCCTCCAATCTGAACAATAACCTCTAAATTCATGGCTGAACTGACTCTAACCTCAAATCCACACTCTTGCCAATAATCTTTCAACATCTTGCTTACCAATAAACTCTCTATCTCTCTCTTGAAAATGCCCACAGTAGCGAGGATTAAGCTGTAGCAAAATGGTTGAGTAGCCACCACAGTCAGGAGTGATTAGCAGGTATAGCATAGATTGTAAATGCTAGTTAAGAATTTTTTGTATGTAGACATTTTAGATTTGTGAAATGTTAAGACTTTAGTTACTTCTTTTTTTGGACAGTATTTATCACCCATATCCTACAAATGAATTAAAAAATGAATAGATTGGCAAAGTGGTGTTGTTCTCCTTGGAAAGCGATAAATTCAGAGGAGATTTGAAACAGGTATTCAAAGTGGAGATAAAAGTCAAAATAGACAGACAGACAGACAGAAATCATTGCCATTGGACATCGATATCAGCTGATCTGCAAACAAACATGGCACAATGGCTCAGTGGTTACTACTGCTGTATCACAGCAGCAGAGTTCCTGGTTCAATTCCAGTCTAGAGTGACTGTGTGGAGTTTTCACATTCTCCCTGTTTCTACTGGATGCTCTGCTTTTTCTTCCCAAAGTCCAAAGGCAGGCAGGTTAGACAAATTGCCTCATAGTGTCAAGGGCTGTGCAGGCTGGGTGAGTTAGCCATGGTAAATGTGGGGATAGGGTAGGCTGCTGTTCAGAGTCAGTGCAAACTTGATGGGCTGAATGTCTTCTTTCCCCACTGTAGGAATTCTATGATGAAACATTTTTTTTTTAAGAATAGGGCTTTGGAAAGGGAGTTGTATACCCAAAAATATAAAAATTTGCAAGTCAGTGGAGAAATGACAGGAAAATGGGACTGGTTAGCTCCAAGAGATCCGGCACAAGCACAATGGACCAAATGGCCATTATCAATGCTATAACGATCCTAGGATCTTATATGAAGAACATCAATGCAAGGGCTTTCAATGATGACCGTTGTCATCGACAGGGAAAAAAAAGTTTGTAGCTCTTAACCTGAGTCAATGTGGTTGCTGGAAGTGCTTTCAGAGAGACAGGTTAATAGTGAAAGGTAAACCTTGGGTAACCAGAGCTCAAGATAGATAATTAATTTTAAATAAAGAACATAATTCGTCAGGTTAAAAACTGGTAGTTGCAGCAGAAGTTAAATTTGTTTGCACTTATTTTCTTTTTTTTTAAAATTGATGAATGGGTTGAAGAAAAAAGTCGCTTAGCAACGCAAGGTAGGCTCCGGGCGGCCTACACTTCTGGTACACCCGAACCTGCTGGCTGCCGGAAGTGGGAATTGCTTGACGTGCCGCTGATCAATCGGAGGACAGAACGATGAGGTGATGGAAGACACTCGACCAATCAACTTGTGCAGGAGGCGGGACCGGCTCGCCATCAGGTTTGGGTGGCGCGCGGAGCCACCTCGGGATTGTCTCAGTTGGTTTAAAGGTAAGTTTGTGACATCAGAAATATTTTTTTAAAAATGATAAATATTTTCCTAACTTTAACTTAGGGGTTGGGGATGTTTTCGATATTTTAAAAGTTATTCCAGCTGTTGGAAACGGAAACCTAAGCCATTGCTCTTTGTTTATAAATACATTGTAAATGTCCAACCCTTTTTTACACTGATTGTTTTTTCCTGAGTTAATGCAGTAATTCATTTTGCTAATATGATTTTCTCATTGTAATAATTTTCTTCCCAAAGAATATTGAGCACAATATCAGGAGTACTGGGCATTCCTTGCTCCAATACCTGTTCTCCCAGGTGAATGGTCATTTTCTATCTGTGAAACAAGACACACAGCAATATATATGTATATATGTTGAATGTTTAACTTTGTAAAATCATCCTTGGGTGCTTTGTGGGAGCGTTTGTTGAGCATTATTTGACCCTGTGTTACATATGTCAAAATCCTATAAGTGGTCTGCAGTGGGGAGAAACTGTTCCTGTTTTGCCAGATGGATCAAAAGCTGGATGGTATTAGTATAGGGTGATAAGCCACAGAAGTAATGGAGACCATGATGAACAACTTCAGTCATCAGTTAGGGTCTCAAATGCACAGCTTAAGAGTGTGGTGGAGGCAGATTCAGTTCAGGCTACCAAATGAGAATTGGATACTTATGTGAAGAGAAGAGGTTTGCTTGACTTTGAGCAAAGGTGGGAGATTGAGACACTTCTGGAGAATGGGCATAGACATCACTGACCAAATGGCCTCCTGTGCTGTAACTGTTCAATGCTATGACCTAAGGCTTGTCTAGAGAGCTCTCTTTTGAAAGAGGACGATAGACCTGAGGGGTTTAGGGATTGAATTCCAAAGTTTAGGGTTGAGCCAGCTGGGATGACATGACCAACAGTGACAGAGTAATTAAAATTGAGGTACACAAGATGCTGGAATTGGAGGACTGCTGGGATCTTGGAGGGTAGGGCAAAGAGAGATTTTAAAAACCAAGGATGAGAATTTAAAAATCTAGCTGTTGGCCAGTGTGGGCCAGTGAGCATGGGGCGCGATGAATGAATTGCAGTTGATGAAGTTAATTGGTAGATTGAATAGAGAGGAATCGTATTACATTATTTTAAAAATCTGGACAACAGTGAGGCTTGGTGCTTCCTGCCTGAAAAGTTGGTAGAGGCAGAAACACCAATATTTGAAAAGTGTTTAGGGAAGCACCATAAGTTTTGAAACCTATTGGGTGATGAAATCAAAGGCTAAAAAATTAGATAAAGCCAGATACTTTCTATGCCAGCAGAAAAGTTATGGGCCAAATGGTCTCCTATGCTGTAAATAGTTAAAAATCAAACAACACCAGGTTATAGTCCAACAGGTTTAATTGGAAGCACTAGCTTTCAGAGCGCCGCTCCATCATCAGGTCATTGTGAAGGAGCCGCGCTCCGAAAGCTAGTGGGCTGGAAGGCTGAGCTGATTGTCTGTTGTAAATATTCAAGTCTACTTTCATTGGGCTTCAAAGACTGGAATTGAGGGACATAACAAGGATAAGACCAAGGAGGTCATTTACTGGTTTAATGTAAATAAGGGCATCATCAGTAATGAGACTTTGATTGGTAGCTGGATTCTGGATTAGTGGGGCTGGAAGAGCACAGCAGTTCAGGCAACATCCAAGGAGCTTCGAAATCGACGTTTCGGGCAAAAGCCTTTGGTAGCTGTAGAGATGTCATAGTGGAGGGCCATAGTGGGTGGAGAACCCATGTGAGATGGCAAGGTCAAGGTCTGACCATTAGTACACATGACTTTGAATATTGCTGTAATAGAGCAATCCTGTTAAAGCTTTGTCTTGCATTCATCAGGACAGTTGCAAGAGTGCTAAATTTTCAAAGGAGTTGACTTACCAACCAGTCAGCATACTTTTCTCATTTGCTGCTCTCTTTGAAATTTGGCATTCTTGTTTCTACCCTGACGAGTGCTGGATGAATAGGTTCAGTGGCATGTTTCCCTTTTTTCTTCCAATACTCGAAGTTCTTCATTTCCAGCAACTATACGTGAGTTTATACAGAGAGAAATATTAAAGAACGATGAAGGGAACTGAACACTGGAGAGAAAGACTGTTGAGATGACGATGGCAATCACCAATGAAGAGAAATTCCTTGGCGTGGAGATTGAGGGTAGAAACCATAATCATTAGTGAGTTATTGAGCTGATCGGGAAGCTCTATGCCAAAGTCTGATCCTGTTACAGTCGTGATTCGAGTGGTGCTGGAAAAGCACAGCAGGTCAAGCAGCATCCAAGAAGCAGGAAAATCAACATTTTGTGCAAAAGCCCTTCATCAGGAATAAAGCTGGGTGGCTCAAGGGTGGAGAGATAAATAGGAGGGGATGGAACTTGGGGGGGGGGGGGGAAGGTAGCTGGGAGCGCAATAGGTGGATGGAGGTGGGGGGAAGGTGATAAGTCAGAGAGGAAGGTGGAGCGGATAGGTGGGAAGGAAGATTGACAGATGGGACAGGTCATGAGAATGGTGCTGAGCTGGAAGGTTGAAACTGGGTAAGGGGGTGGAGGGGAAATGAGAAAACTGGTGAAGTCTACGCTGATGCCCTTGGGTTGGAGGGTCCCGAGGCAGAACATGAGGCGTTCTTCTTCCAGTCGTCAGGTGGTAAGGGAGCGGCGGTGGAGGAGGCCCAGGACATGCATGTCCTCGGCAGAGTGGGAGGGGGAGTTGAAATGTTCAGCCACGGGGCCATTTCAACTCCCCATCCCACTCTGCTGAGGACATGCAGGTCCTGGGCCTCCTCCATCGCTACTCCCTTACCACCCAACGCCTGGAGGAAGGATGCCACCCCTGAGGCTCCTAACTTCATTCCTGATAAAGGGCTTTTGGCTAAAACGTCGATTTTTCTGTTCCTCAGATGCTGTCTGACCCGCTGTGCCTTTCCAGCACCACTCTAACCTTGACTCTGATCTCCAGCATCTGTAGTACTCACTTTCGCCCTGTTACGGTCATGCCTGTATTTACCTCAACTGCTGCTGAAATCCTCATAACTGGTGACTCCTCCTCTTTCTCCATTAGAACTGAGAACTGCTTAAGGAACAGGGAGTGGTTCAGGCTTGTAACTATACATGCATTTAAAGGAAAACTAACTAATTACATAGTGGAGAAAGGATCAGAGGCTAAAGTAGTGTGGGAGAGGCTCTTATGGACTGTAAGCACCAACATAAGTCAGTTGGTTTGAATGGCTTTACTGTTTAACTGCATTAGATGATAGTTAACTTGGCATATCTCTCGCCTTTCTTCATTCCAGACTCAACAGCTTTTCGTTTGAATCTTCCATTCCCTGAATTATCAAAGATTTTCCCTGGTCCTGAACTTTGCCTGTGCCCTACCTTGCAGCAAGCCCCATGGCCGTTACTTCACTCTCTCTTCTGCACTGCTTCCCTAATCGGAATATTGGCTTCTGTGCATCCTTCCCAAGCTATCAGATATGTTTTTGGGTTCAGGAGTCACAGGTATCTAAGATAGACAGTCAGCTATTTGTAAGTAGTTTATTAAGAACCAGTGGTTGATGTGATGCTTTTACTAAATAGTCAGAAAAGGAAGATGACCTGTGATCATTGGAAGCCTGAAACCAGAGGAGAGTCCAGAACTAGAGGGCATAGGTTTAACATGAGATGGGAAAATTTTAAAAGGGACCTGAGGGGCAACATTTTCACACAGAAGGTGTATGGAATGAGCTGCCAGAGGAATTGCTGGAGGCTAGTTTCAACATTTAAAAGGCATCTAGATGGGTATTGGAATAGAAAGGGTTTAGAGTGATTATGGGCCAAATGCTGGCAAATGGGACAAGGTTAATTTAGGATGGCATGGATGAGTTGGACTGAAGGGTCTGTGTCCATGCTGTACATCTCTAAGATTCTGAATCTATGACAAATGAACGGTTGGCATATTGTGTGTATTGATCTCTGTAGCTAGGGATGGCTACATCATGCTGCAGTTTTAGAGGACCCTTCCCTTCATCGAGTTCCATTTTGCCTGGTCCATCTTCTGACTGAAGAAGGCAGCCTCTTGACGAGGCCTACCACCTGGTAAGGACTTGATAGCATACTTTATTCCTGGGAGTTAGTATTTCATTTCTTCAAACTGTTCTCAGCAATGAATGCAGGAAAGTTACTCAAGATGTCACGCTGGTTCCTCCCCTGACCAGATCAATTTCCCAAAAGTAACTTGCTAGGTTATAGCTGACAGAGTTTTACTAATGTTCAATTTATTTCTTCCCAGTATAACTTCTTTTTGCGCTCAAAAGCCACCCAGACTGTTGGTTTTCCTATTAGTTTTTTTTACTGTAAATTAACATTAGTTAAACCTCAAGTAACTTTTCCCATGAGTACATGAAATAGCAACTCATATGAAGTGACTTTATCAATTCCAATTCCTTAATCATTTCTTTTTTTCATATATTAAAAAAAAATTCACTTTTTTACAAAAAGAAACCCAAAGAGATATAAAAGTACGGAAAAGTAGAAATACTATCGAGCTATTATATTGTACTACAGTAACGTTGACAATAAACTGCCTACTATTCTTCAAGAAAAAGTTGTCCCATATTTACTTAAACCAATTTAGCTTAAACTCAAATTAAATAAAATAACATTAAATTAAATTACAATCCACTCAAATTAAATTACACTACATTACTCCACTCACCGCACCCCCATCAAGGCTGCTGTCCATGGGAGCAACAGCTATTATACTTGTATTTACTAGGCTCCCTCTGCCCCCTCCCCGGGGTCCCGAGATCACCATGTACAGCCCTCGTGGCTATATAAAGGTCCTAATCAGTATTGCTGACAGATCCATGTCTATGTAATTTAGAAAGGGCTGCCATGTCTTATAAAATTGCTCTGTTCCATGGTGCACCGTACTCATCAGATAATCTTGAGGGACGTGCTCCATCACAAGTCTGTGCCACCCTGCGAGACCTGGTGGTTTTTCTGATATCCAATTCATTAGAATGTTCTTCCTCGCACAGTGTGTAAGAATATCGAATAACCTCTTCCCATGCTTACCCAGAGAGGGCAGATTCAGTAGTCTGAAAAAGAGGGACGCTGGATCTTCCCTAACTTCCATTCCCAAGATCCTTTCCAGCTCATTCACTATCTCCACTCCGCCACCCCCCCCCCCCCCCCCCCCCACCCACCACTCAGGGCGAGAAGTGGTGGAAATGTCTGTTCTGTAGTTTTTACGATGTTCACTGAGTGATGATTTGATCAGGCTTGCCATTATCAAGAAGAATAATGTTGATATCTCCAGTTCAAATTTCAGGAATGAGGTTGCTACCTTTAAGCAGTACATTCAACGAGCCAGAAATGCTTTCAGTGTTTAGAGGTAACTGCAGTTTCAAATGTAGAGTGTTGGAAAATAAATGATAATGAATGGCCAGATTGGTAAGACTCTGAAAGGCAAAGACTTTAGTCCGAATTTGATTCTGTTGATGCATTTTTCAAATGTGTAAGAGTCCTGTGGAAACAAAATCCATTGTGACACTGGTTAGAGATGAAATGAGTTAATAGTATGCAACCATATCTGTAAATTTCAAAACTTAAAATGCATTAATGTCCAAAAACTACATGAATGTTGTCTGAAGGAATGTTTTAAAAATGTAGCTGTCAGCAGAAATATTTAGTTTTCTTGTTTGTTTCTTCAAGGGACAGAGCGAAACATGCTCAGATTTACGTTTTTTAATAATCTTGCCCGATCAATAGTGAGCCAAAACACATTTTAATTTTGTTTTGTGAAATATGCTTGTTATTTTCTTCTTTGGTCGAATTTACCAACCCAGCTAGATCTGAAATCTGGCATGGACTGGATTTCATAATTGTCAGATTTGGGGTATTCTACTTGTACTTTAGACAAGTAAGCTAGTGCCCTGCTGACCTGTGAGATGCTTGAAAAGATTGGACTCAGAAGTAAAATGTTGCCTTATTGATTGTTGTGAGTCTCAACCTTGTGAATTTTAGTGGGCTATTTGACCACTGAGGCCATCACAAGTAAGCTTAATCTTGTCCTCCAAGCCTGGTTTGCATTGGATGGGAGACTGCCTAGGAACATCAAGTTCTGTAAGCTTTAAGGTCTCTTGTGGCACAGTGATAGCGTCCCTACCTCTACGGCAGAGATTCAAGTCTCACCTGTCTTAAATATGTGTCATAACATGTCTGAGCAGGTTGTTTAAAAACATCTGATCCTGTCCTGCTTCATAAACATTCAGGATGGGGCAAATGAAGGAAAGATGCTCCATTCCTGATTAAGGGCTTTTGCCCGAAACGTCGATTTTTCTGCTTCTCGGATGCTGCCTGACCGGCTGTGCTTTTCCAGCACCACTCTTATCTAGACTCTGATTTCCAGCATCTGCACTCCTCACTTTTGCTCAAATGAAGGAAAGGCTCCAGAATGAACAGGCTCACCTTCGGGGTGAGAACGGAGGGGTCTCACCTTCGTTCCCACACGTTCTCGGGTCAATGAATTCAATACACGGAGTGACATTGAACGATTCTTCCGCCGCCTTCGCCTCCGTGCCTTCTTTTTCAATCAAGACCCTCACCCACCCTCTGACGACCCCTTCTCCAACCTCCAACACACCCCGTCCACCTGGACACCCCGTGCTGGCCTCCTACCTGCCCTCGACCTCTTTATTGCAAACTGCCGCCGCGATATTAACCGCTACCTGAACTCCCACACCCCTCCCACCCACTCCAACCTCTCACCCTCGGAACGCACAGCCCTCCACTCCCTCCGTTCCAACCCCAACCTCACCATCAAACCAGCAGACAAGGGAGGCGCAGTAGTAGTTTGGCGCACCGACCTCTACACCGCTGAGGCCAAACGCCAGCTCGCAGATACCTCCTCCTACTGCCCCCTTGACCATGACCCCACCCCCCACCACCAAACCATCATCTCCCAGACCATCCATAACCTCATCACCTCAGGGGACCTCCCATCCACCGCCTCCAACCTCATAGTACCACAACCCCGAACCGCCCGTTTCTACCTCCTGCCCAAAATCCACAAACCTGACTGCCCCGGACGACCCATCGTCTCAGCCTGCTCCTGCCCCACCGAACTCATCTCCTCCTACCTCGACACGGTCCTGTCCCCATTAGTCCAAGAACTCCCCACCTACGTCCGTGACACCACCCACGCCCTCCACCTCCTCCAGGATTTCCGCTTCCCCGGTCCCCAACGCCTCATCTTCACCATGGACATCCAGTCCCTGTACACCTCCATCCCCCATCACGAAGGACTCAAAGCACTCCGCTTCTTCCTTTCCCGCCGTACCACCCAGTACCCTTCCACCGACACCCTCCTTCGACTGACTGAACTGGTCCTCACCCTGAACAACTTTTCTTTCCAATCCTCCCACTTTCTCCAAACAAAAGGAGTAGCCATGGGCACCCGCATGGGCCCCAGCTATGCCTGCCTCTTCGTAGGGTATGTGGAACAATCCATCTTCCGCAACTACACTGGCCCCACCCCCCATCTTTTCCTCCGCTACATTGATGACTGTATCGGCGCTACCTCGTGCTCCCACGAGGAGGTTGAACAGTTCATCCACTACACTAACACCTTCCACCCCGACCTCAAATTCACCTGGACAGTCTCGGACTCCTCCCTCCCCTTCCTAGACCTTTCTGTTTATATCTCAGACGACCGAATCAACACGGACATCTACTACAAACCGACCGACTCCCACAGCTACCTGGACTACACCTCCTCCCACCCCGCCCCCTGTAAAAACGCCATCCCATTCTCCCAATTCCTTCGTCTCCGCCGCATCTGCTCCCAGGAGGACCAGTTCAAAATACGCACAACACAGACGGCCTCCTTCTTCAAGGACCGCAATTTCCCCCCCGACGTGATCGACGATGCCCTCCACCGCATCTCCTCCACTTCCCGCTCCTCCGCCCTTGAGCCCCGCCCCTCCAACCGCCACCAGGACAGAACCCCACTGGTCCTCACCTACCACCCCACCAATCTCCATGTACAGCGCATCATCCGCCGTCACTTCCGCCACCTCCAAACAGACCCCAGCACCAAGGATATATTTCCCTCCCCTCCTCTGTCAGCTTTCCGTAGAGACCACTCCCTCCGCGACTCCCTTGTCAGATCCATACCCCCCACCAACCCAACCTCCACTCCCGGCACCTTCCCTTGCAACCGCAGGAGGTGCAACACTTGCGCCCACACCTCCCCCCTCACTTCTCTCCAAGGCCCCAAAGGAAACTTCCATATCCGCCACAGATTCACCTGCACCTCCACCCACATTATCTACTGCATCCGCTGCAGCCGGTGTGGCCTCCTCTATATTGGGGAGACAGGCCGCCTACTTGCGGAGCGATTCAGAGAGCACCTCTGGGCCACCCGGACGAACCAACCCAATCACCCTGTAGCACAGCATTTCAACTCCCCCTCCCACTCCACCGAGGATATGCAGGTCATTGGACTCATCCACCGCCAAACCACAACAACGCGACGGTCGGAGGAGGAGCGTCTTATCTTCCGACTGGGAACCCTCCAACCACAGGGGATGAACTTGGACTTCACCAGTTTCTTCATCCCCCCTCCCCCCACCTTGTCTCAGCCGAATCCCTCCAGCCCGGCACCGCCTTCCTGACCTGCAGTCTTCTTCTTGACCTCTCCGCCTCCACCCTACTCCGACCTATCACCCTCACCTTGACCTCTTTCCACCTATCACATTTCCAACGCCCCTCCTCCAAGTCCCTCCTCCCTACCTTTTATCTTCTCCTGCTGAACACTCTCTGCTCATTCCTGAAGAAGGGCATGTGCCCGAAACGTCGAATCTTCTGTTCCCTAGATGCTGCCTGACCTGCTGTGCTGTTCCAGCAATAAAGTTTCAGAATGAACAGGCTACAAAGCAACCCAATTTCATATTTTATAAAACTTATAAATATTATGAAAATGAATGAGAATTTAATGAACTCAGCCTGACACCATATAATCAGCCTTTAATTTCAAATGCAGTGTGCAGTGGACCTTTCAATTTCATTCTGTAAAATAAAGTGAGCTGCATTTTGCAAGGCACTATATGTATTTCTAAATGTTCATAATTGATAAATCCTTTTATTATTATGGAGTTCATTTTTACTTTGATAATTTTCTACAACTGTTATGAATAATGATGACTTGCTTTATTTGTCTCATTGTCACAGTTTGAGCACCTGCTGTCATTATTTTTCATAAATTATTGATCTATTTATCTATTCATGGCAATCAACTGCAAGGTCTAAACCACAACTCTTTACCCGAGGTACTCTTTAAAGTCTTCTATCTTTCTTCACTGCAAACTGCATTAACGCCACAAACAATGAAAGTGAATCTGGGGCTGGGGCTTAGAAGTGCTGCCTCCTTAACAGCTAATCAATTGCTGACAGCAGTTTACTTGTATTATGTGACAAAGCATTAGTTTGTTTTAAGAACAGAGTAAAACTTTGAAGCTTTTTGTTTTTGAGTTTCTGGGCCTGATGAAAGAGAGAAGAGCTTCAGGGATCTGGTTTGAATCCCAACCCTAATTTTAAAAGCAGCACGGTGGCTCAGTGGTTAGTACTGCTGCCTCACAGCTCCGAGGACCTGGGTTTGGTTCCACTTTGGGCAACTGTGTGAAGTTTGCACATTGTCCTCCGGTCTGCCCGAGTTTCCTCCAGATGCTCCAATTTCCTCCCACTGTCCAAAGATATCTAGGTTAGATGGATTGGCCATGCTAAATTGCCCATAGTGTCTAGGTGGATTATCTATGGTAAATGTAGAGTTTCTGAGATAGGATAGGGGTTGGATTCTGGTGGGATTAGATTAGATTACAGTGTGGAAACAGGCCCTTCGGCCCAACAAGTCCACACCGACCCGCCGAAGCGAAACCCACCCATACCCCTACATTTACCCCTTACCTAACACTATGGGCAATTTAGTATGGCCAATTCACCTGACCCTGCACATCTTTGGACTGTGGGAGGAAACCGGAGCACCCGGAGGAAACCCACGCAGACACGGGGAGAACGTGCAAACTCCACACAGTCAGTCGCCTGAGGCGGGAATTGAACCCGGGTCTCTGGCGCTGTGAGGCAGCAGTGCTAACCACTGTGCCACCGTGCTGCCCATAAATGCTCTTCAGAAGGTCGATGTGGACTCAATGGGCTGATTGGCCTGCTTCCAAATGATTGGGATTCTAAGATTCTATGAAGGCTTGAGCATGTCATCATGACTTTGTGTGGTTCTTTATTCACATGTATTCTTTCCAAATGCAGTGCACAACAGTATGGTGATTGCAGGCCATGGAATCCATACGTGTAACAGCTAGAGATCTTTGCGAATATGATGATCTTGCAACAAGCCTGGTTTTGGATCCTTATCTGGGTTTTCAAACCCACAAAATGAATATCAGGTATGCCAGTTTTCTTTCCCTCATGTAGCCATAGTTGAGTGAGTGTGGTTGTCTCTGAAGCATAGCACAGATCAAAGGTTTTGGACAAAAGGGTGGAAATGAGGAGAACTTTTTTATGCAGCGGATAGTAATCTGGAAATCGCTGCCTACGAGAGTGGTGGAAGCAGAGACAATTGATTTCAGTAGGGAATTGGATAGGCACTTGGAGGGGGGAAATAAACATTCAGGGTTATGAGCATAGAATGAGGTGGTGGGTGGAGTCTGGATGGGCTGCAAGTGCTCTACGGAGTGGTGGCATGGATTCAGGAGGCTGAATGGCCTCCTTTGACTCCATAATGTCCCAAAGCAAATGTTGTGTATTAAAGTTCCACCCACAGGCTTAATGAATCCAGGTTAAGTACTGAGGGAATGCTGCGCTATTGGATGGGCTGTCTTTCAAATGAGCTGTTGAGCTGAGCTCCCATTGCCTTGAGTTCTGATGACCCGAAATGTTAACTCCACTTTCCCACCACCAAAGCTGCCAGACCTGAGTTTCTCCCAGAAATTTAGGTTTTTGTTTCCTATTTCTTTCTCAGATTAACATAAAATATCTCATGGCATTATTTCAGAGAAGAACATGGATGTTCTCCCTAGTGCCCTCACCAATGTTTACCCTTTAATCAGCATTGGGAAAAACAGATGATCTAGTCATTATCACATTACTGTGTGGGTGGGGCTAGCTGGGGGCACATTTTCAGCTGCAGTTTCTATGCTACAGCAGTGACTACACTTCATGCCGTGGCTCATTGGCTGTTAAGTGCTTTGGGATATCCTGAGGATTTGAAATGCAGGCATTTGGTTTTTTTTTTGGCTGTAACCAATCTGTTTGAGTTCTATTATGCAAACCTCCATTTAAACTGCTTGTGCAGTTTAAGATGATTAAAGGATTTCTCCTAAACTACTTCATCATGGTGGGGGAGGCAAGGAATGTTGAACAAGTGGGTCTGACATTAAAACTAGATGTGGAGGTGCTGGTGTTGGACTGGGGTGGACAAAGTTAAAAGTCGCACAACATCAGGTTATAGTTCAACAGGTTTATTTGGTATAGGACTATAATCTGGTGTTGTGTGATTTTTAACTTTAAAACTAGAGTTAGGCCATTGATAAATCACTTGTTCCCATGGCGGATATTGGAAGTTTGGAATTGTCCTTTCCAACAGACCAAGAATTAGAAACCAATGGGATAAGTTGGAGTTACAATATAGATCAGTCATGGGCTACTGGATAGAACCGGTTCAAAGGCCTGAATGGTCTTATCTCCATGCTATGTCCCCTTCATTCTGTCCAGCTTTGCTTTCTGCCTTTCTCCTAAGAGATTTCCTAAACGCTGTATTTTTGATTTCTCTGCTTTTCTCCAGCTTCTTCACTGCATTCGCCTTGTCTGATTCGGCCACACCACCGTGAACCATGATTTAAAAACCGAAGAAAAAACTGCCGATGCTGTAAATCAGAAACAACAACAGAAATTGCTGGAAAAGCTCAGCAGGTCTGGCAGCATCTGTGGAGAGAAAACAGAATTAACATTTTGGGCTGAGTGACCCTTCCTCAATTGTAAGGAAGTACCACTCTGCCCAAAGCATTAACTCTGACCTCTCTCCATAGATGCTTCCAGCCCTGCTGAACTTTTCCACCAATTTCTGGGTTTTTTTTTTATTCCTAATAGTTTATGAAGCTACTCCTGGTAACGCTGTCTGTAAGCATGAAGCTTCTGCATGTCCATAAAATTCCACTGAGCCTGCGATATTAGCAACACAACCACAACACACAACTTAGTGTAACGTTTAAGATTTGGATGAATTGAAATTTTCTTTTTTAACTAAAGCAAATTCATCAGCTCAAAGCCTCTCTCAGCCTTTCCTCTGCCTGCTTCAGCTCAGTATGGAGGTATGCAACACACAGTACCCTGCCCATGGCTTTATTCATCATCATTCCTCCATTCCCCCTCTGGTTATTGTGTGCAAAGAAGTACATACTGCTTGGAGCACCTGTTAGTGAAGTTGTCAGCTCAGTTTTTATGAAAAGAACTGCTCGAAGGTCATGGTGTCAGTTGTGGTGGTTTTACTGTGACGCCCTGTTAGAATAGATTAGATTAGATTACTTAGTGTGGAAACAGGCCCTTCAGCCCAACAAGTCCACACTGACCCTCTAAAGAGCAACCCGCCCAGACCTATTACCTTACATTTACCCCTTCACCTAACACTACGGGCGATTTACCATGGCCAATTCACCTAACCTGCGCTTTTTTGGATTGTGGGAGGAAACCAGAGCACCCGGAGGAAACCCATGCAGACACGGGGCGAACGTGCAAACTCCACACAAACAGTTGCCTGAGGGGGGAATTGAACCCGGGTTTCTGGCGCTGTGAGGCAGCAGTGCTAACCACTGTGCCACCGTATTATGCTGGTCTTGACTGTCCAGCTGCTTCGCCTGTTCCCACTAGCTCTCAAAGACAGAGCAATGCCTCATCTTGTGTCAAGAGTAACGTAACTCCCAATTAACTAATATTTCTGAATATTCTGTACCACCCATTCTCCCAGTAGTGACTTGAGATAGGACTTTGTCCTATCTCAGCGATCTCTAAGAATATGTCCTGGCTTCTTTACTAGGGCTTTCCCAGTTTCTTGGTAATTTGTTAGCTCCTTGACTCTCTTCTCTAAATTAGCTTATACCGTTACCAACAGGCTCTGTGTCACAATTGTGATGGTGCACCTTAGATATGTTTTGTTGAATGTGAAACCCTGTTATATCCTGATTGGCTTGTTTGTCAACTTTTGGTGTATTTAACTGCTGACTACTAAGTCATGGAGAGTTATAGAGAACCCTTTGTTCTTATTTGACTTGGGGTTGAAGTATCGTGCCTAATTCTGGATGGTTCTGTGGTGATCTTTCATTCCAGCAACCGACCTGTTGTAAGGAGACACCAATACCTCAGGGACATTCTACAAAAATTTCTTAAGACACGAGATTTGGAGACAGTGTATCGGGCCTTGACATTGGGAGACTGGGCTTGGCATTATTTCTTGCACAAAACTCCTCTCGAAGAAGAAATATTTAAAGCTCAGGTGAGTGAGCAGGTGGATCTATGCTAAATTTTCTCCCTCTCCTTGGGGCTTTCCTGCAGTAAGGATATTGGCAACCTTGTCATCTTACCCGAGTGCCCAGTTTTTACCTTAGGCTATACTGTTATTGAGATGATCACTGCCACATCCCATTGCAACTTCACCCAACGTTTGTATCTGTGTTTAGTAGCACAGGACAGGTTAGGATAGGAAAGGCAAGAAGGCTATCGGGTTGTTATTCTCTTGTTTGCTTTTCCCTCACGCAGGATTGTTCAGGCCAACTGTGGAGTCCCTGCCACAACCTCAACAGCTTTCTCCGCCTCATTATCGGACTATGCAGTACTATTAGGGTAGAACTGCGTACCTGTGTTCTTTGTCATGATTTGGAGGTGCCGGTGTTGGACTGGGGTGTACAAAGTTAAAAATCTCACAACACCAGGTTATAATCCAACAGGTTTAATTGGAAGCACACTAGCTTTCGGAGCAACGCTCCTTCATCAGGTGATTGTTTGGCAAAATTATCCTACGAGCAGAGATCGAGGACTTTGAGTCTATATTCTTTAGAGCTTAGATGAATAAGAGGCCATCCATTTGAAGTTTATCAAATTCTTACATAGCTTGACAGGGCAGATGCTAGAATCATGCCAAAAGGCTATTTCCTCTGGCTAGGTGGTTGAGAAAGTTAAAATTGATTCGGAGATGCCGGTGTTGGACTGGGGTGTACAAAATTAAAAATCACACAACACCAGGTTATAGTCCAACAGGTTTAATTGGAAGCACACTAGCTTTCGGAGCGCCGCTCCTTCATCAGGTGATATTGGCACTATAACCTGGTGTTGTGTGATTTTTAACCGTGTTCTTTGCGTTAATGTTATGTTCATTATGTTAAGGCTAAACAGATAGGGGAGGTTAGGAGGTAAATAGGTAGATTGGTGAGATATCTTCACATATGAAGAAGAACTGTGGGACTGTGTCCTCATGTCAAGACAGCTCATGCATGTAGTATCTTTCCAACAGAATTGATCCCCATTTGGACATAACTTCATGTAGGCCCTGGGTTCTGTTACTTACCTCACGCCCACGATTAGAGCCGATTTTACTGCTCCTCAGATGCTGCCTGAACTGCAGTGCTCTTCCAGCACCACTAATCCAGAATTGTGGAAATCCCCTTTGTGCCATTCTGATATGTGCTAAGGAATTTATTGTATGGATAGCTGCAGCACACTCTGCACTTGCTCGCCTTCACTAACCTTTCAGACATTTCTTCATATTCCACTAATGTCGTGCCCCGGTGGGATGCTCTCTGCTTTTTTTGTGGAGATTGATGCATGTGGCAGTCCCATGCAAACATTGATTAAGTTGCTTCACGGACTCCAAGGCTGCCTGTAATTTCTGCAGTCTTGAGGAGTCTGGGTTCCATGTTTACCTAGGCTGTGTGAGGTTGAATTTACTGTTTAAGGGGGCTATTCCTCAAGTTTTGTTTGATTGTCATCCCCATGCTCATGATCTTTAGCTATGTGGTGTGGAGACTGGGCGGGGGGGGCAGATCAGAGGACTTCCTCATGGGTCTGCCCCTGGGCAGCCGTGGTGGCCTGAACAAAACCAAACTGTGGGCATTTGAGGTGGTCATTTGATGTAGCTGTCTGCATCTTCTGTGGTGACGTATACACCCAAGTGCCCTTGGAATGTATGCCAGTACATATGAGGCATTCGCCAGTCGCTAGGTGCATCATCAGTCTCAGAAACGGTGTTTTACTTTGATAAGGTTTTCTATATTCCATTTCTACTACAGTGTCCCTTTTACCATTAGTTTTTTAGGTTTTGTACTTCACCATCTGACTTGGAATCTATTTCTTATCTTGGCCTGTCCCCTTTTATCAAAGTGTGCACTTTGTGGTTTGCAGGAGCAATTAGAAAACACTGAGCTATCCATTCTAAATTCTTGGTAAATGATTTTGTTCTAATCCTCTGTCTCATTTTCTGTACAATATTGGAATACAGCAACTCACTAAGGCCATAGCTTAATAGCCATTCATTGTGAGTCAGTACAGAGAGTAAAGATTGACAGGCAACTCCATTGGTATCACAACCTATCCTGATTTTATCCTCCTCCATATCAACAAACTATCTGGATCGGAATAAAGCACCCTCTCTGATTTTCTCTTCACACTTCTTCCAGCTATATCCCATTCCCTGGGCTGAGACACTGACACCAGTTGTAGCAGCCTTGTCTGAGACTATCCATTTCACTTCAAATCAGGCATTTTACTTAGTTATAGTTAATTGATAATAATTTGACCTATTGTAAGTTCAAATTTGTTTTTGGTATTGGCTTTGGTTTTATGACCAGTTAACATGCTGTGTATATACATAAACTCATCAAATCTACTATCACGGTATTATTTGGAATACATGTTCTATTGTTAAACTCATGCATTACTGTCCTTGATTTAGGTATTCCGTTACCTTCGAATATTCCTACCTGAAAGTGGCTTTGAAATTCTACCTTGTAATCGATACTCTTCAGAATCCAATGGAGCAAAGATTGTCTCCTTAAGGAAGTGGTATGTATATTTTTGTCTTTAATGTTATATATAAATGGAGAGAGGCTGGTGTTGTGGGAGAAAACACTTTTTTTGTACCTGTAACTTGATTGGAAGATTCCCCTGGCAAACTGGGTAAATGTGGCAGCTCGTCTCGGTTCACAGGTTCTGGCCCCACCTCTGGTCTTGAGCACAAAGCCTTGACTGATGCTTCTGTACGCTTGCAGTGCTTTTGAATGAGATGTAAAACAATGACCTATCTGCCTGTTCAGGTGAGTGTCGAAGATCAATTGGAGCATTCAGAAGAGCAGTCTTCTGGATAACAACATTTATCTTTCAAATAACGTAGCCAAAGTGGTTGTGCTGATCATTTATCTCATTGCTGTTTGTGAGATCTTGCTGTGCTCACTTGCCAAAGCAACAGAAATAGCTAAGCTTCAAAAAGGTGGAAGATGTGAAAGATGCCATCAGAGCAAAAATTCTTTCTTTTGAAGTTTGTTGGGTGTAAGGATTGTAACATGAAAGGAATCTGGACAGTCTAAATTGCATTTCTGATCAGTGATTAGATTAAATTAGATTCTCTACAGTATGGGAATATACTGTAGCCCTTCAGCCCAACAGGTCCACACCAACCCTCCAAAGAGTAACTCACCCAGACCCATTCCCCTCTGACTAATGCACCTAACACTATGGGCAACTGAGCATGGCCAATTCACCTGACCTGTACACCTTTGGATTATGGGAGGAAACTGGAGCACCCGGAGGCAGATACTGGGAGAATGTGCAAACTCCACACAGACAGTCAGTCAAAGCTGGAGTCGAACTCAGGTCACTGATGCTGTGAGGCAGCAGTGCTAACCACTGAGCCAGCCCCACCGTGCTGCGCAGAATAGTACAAAAACACAAATTGTTCCTAACTTCACATTGTTGGTCTTTAAACCTTTTGAGCACAAAATATTTCTGCAGAAACTCCCCTCTACCTACAGCAGGTTTGCTCATGTAAATACTAATTGTACACAATTGTGTCAGATTCTCAATGTATTGATGGATAAGATTTTGAAAATTTAAAAGTCTATGATCCCTAATCTAGTTTAAAATGTAGCAGAGAATGTTTTTTGATGCGTAACTGATCCAAAATTGAATTACAATTAAACAAAACCAGATTGTCTGTATTTTGTGAGAGGCTGAAGTTTTCAACAGTTGCTGGAAGGGCAATTGGAAAGTACAGTCTTCAGGCAGTATCACTCAGCTGTGTGTAAGCCATTAAGAACAACAAATGGGATGGTCACAGCTGCTCAGTCAAGTAGTAAACAACATTATTAAGCTTATTAAACTTTGCAGAATACATGCTCTACTTAGGATATTCTAAGTGGCACCTTTTGTAATTGGTTATGACAATGACATAGGCACTGCCCTGGAAAACATTTCATTAATGTGGTTTAGAGAGTTGAGTACAAAATGTACGCTGACATGCCCAATGTAGTACTGAGGGAGTGCAGCACTGTCAAAGTTACCTTTATTCACATGAGTGGTTAAACTGAGGCCTCTCACACCCTCACAGGTACGTAAGTGACCCCATGGCATTATTTTGAAGAATAACAATGGGAAATTCTCCCCAGTGTCCTGGACAATATTCCTCAAGCAACTTGTAATGTGGAAAACAAAACTAGTAACGATGCAGACGTTGGCTGAGGAGTATTTCATTGGTTATAAAATGCTTTGGTCAATTTGAGACTGTAAGCGGCACTTTTTTGTGATTGCTGATTTGGATTCCACTTAGCTGGACCTCACCAATGCGGCTTCCAATAGGGAACAAGGGTACTTAGAGTCATAGAGATGTACAGCATGGAAACAGACCCTTCAGTCCATGCCGACCAGATATCCAAATCCAATCTAGTCCCACCTGCCAGCACCGGCCCATATCCCTCCAAACCCTTCCTATTCATATACCCATCCAAATGCCTCTTAAATGTTGCAATTGTACCAGCCTCCACCACATCCTCTGGCAGCTCATTCCATACACGTACCACCCTTTGTGTGAAAAGGTTGCCCCTTAGGTCTCTTTTATATTTTTCCCCCCTCACCCTAAACCTATGCCCTCTAGTTCTGGACTCCCCAACCCCAGGGAAAAGACTTTGTCTATTTATCCTATCCATGCCCCTCATAATTTTGTGAGCCTCTATAAGGTCACCCCTCAGCCTCCGCGCTCCAGGGAAAACAGCTCCAGCCTGTTCAACCTCTCCCTGTAGGTCAGATCCTCCAACCCTGGCAACATCCTTGTAAATCTTTTCTGAACCCTTTCAAGTTTCGCAACATCTTTCTGATAGGAAGGAGACCAGAATTGCACGCAATATTCCAACAGCGGCCTAACCAATGTCCTGTACAGCCGCAACATGCTTGTTTGGTGCAAGAGGAAATTAACCCTAGGCTGCTTTATTATACCTAATTACTTGTTGCAGAGATGCTCAAGCTAGTTGCAGAATCTCTGAGTCCACGACTATCATGTTGATTGTGTAAAATTAGCCTTCCCACAAACTTAGAATTATCTAATTATTATATTCCCTTGTCCACTGAAGGATTATACTAGGATATGTTTTCCCGTAGAATGTGAGTTTTGATAGGAATTGACTTCCAAAACACTATCAATTTTTCATCTGTCCATTGACATCCCCACGTCAATGTAGTTTCCAGCAGGCATCAAAGGATGGTGTGGATGTGGATGTGTGCATGTGAGGTGCTTTCCCTCCCTTATTGGGGAGATAAGGGGAGACCATTCAGACCCACACACCTGTTTGGCCATTCGATAAGATCATGGCTGATCTGATAGAAACTTCAGTCTGCATTCTCACTTACCCCCAATAATCTTTGACCCATTGATTAACACGCATCTACCTACCTCTACGTACAATATGTTGAGGAACTCTGCTTCCAACTTTTTTTCAGGAAGAGAGTTCCAACTTCACACAAAGCTCAGAAGAAAAACTCACCACATCTCTGGTTTAAACAGGTGATTCTTGGTTTTAAATGGTGACTCCTAGTTCTAGATTCTCCCATAAAAAGGAATATCCTCACCCACAGCTACCCTGGTAAAAACCCTTAGGATCTTGTATGTTTCAATTGAGCTGTCTTTTACTCTTCTGAATTCCAGCACATACAAGTCAGGTCTGTCCAACATTGTCACATGAGACAACCTGCTCACTGCAAGAATAGTCTTGTAAATATCCCCTGAACTGCTTCTAACACATTAATATTTATAATTAAGGTGACCAGTATTGTGCCCAGGATTTCAGGTGTGGTCTCATAGCTCCCTGTATAATTGCAGGATAATGTCCCTACTTTAGTACAGGATTTGTTTCCTCCCGTGGTAAATAATTAAATTCTGTCAGCTTTCCTAATTACTTGGTGTACCTGTGTACTAACCTGTGGTGATTCATGCATTAGGGCATCTACGTTCCTCTGCAATACAGAGCTCTGTAATCTCTCACCATTGAGATCATTAGCTTTTTTTATGATACCTGACAAAATGGACGCTTTCACATTTTTCTACGTTAGGCTCCAGATTTTTGTTCACTCCTTTAACCTATCTTTATCCCTTTGTAGCCTTTTTTGCAACTTAATTTTCTACCAATCTTATGTCATCAGCTAATGTCACAATCGTCTCTTCAGTCCTTTCATCAAAATCATTTATATGAGTTTGTAAACAATTGAGGTCCCAGGACTGATACCTGTGACACATCACTTGTTACATCTTGCCAACCTGAAAAAGACCATTTATGTCTAACCTCCATGTCCTGTAAGCCAGCCAACCTTATATCCCATGTTAATAAGCTACCCATTACACTGTGAACTTTAATTTTCTGCAATAGCCTACGATGTGGCACTTTATCAAATGCCTTCTGAAAATCCAAGTTTAACACATTCTCTGGTTTCCCTTTATCTAGAGCGCATGTTACCTCCTGAAAGAACTCTATTGGATTATTCCTCTTTCACAAAACCATGTTGACTCTGCCTGATTATGTTGAATGTTTCTGTGATGTTTAAATAGATAGCCTGAGGTGAAGACTCCATTGGAGAGCTCTTGCTACATCTTTACGTGGGATAAGTTTACTGGCAAAGTCTTTGGGTCCCAGAGGATTTAGGATCTTAATGGTCTGTGAGGCTAGTTTTCACACTGAATAATGCCATTCCCAAACAGCACAATGTTTGTGCAGTAACATTTTCAGCAGCTTTCCTGCCCACTGCAGTTTAATCAGCAGTCTACTTCTTATTTCACAGGAAGGAGAATGATAAGATTGAGTTGCTAGTTGGCTGCTTGGCAGAACTTTCTGAGAAGGAGGAATCCCTCCTACGCCCAGGGGAGAATGACTTCAGTGTGATGTACTCTACCCGGAAAAAATGTGCTCAACTCTGGCTGGGCCCTGCTTCCTTCATCAATCACGGTATGTAGATAACTGACCTTTTTAAGGATTATGTATTTCTGTCAAAAATATTTGCCCATTTTGTTTTATATGCTCTACATCTCAAGAAGGCTCCACTGATACTTTTATCAGACGTACGTTGTCTTGAGATTATATTCAAGTCTATGAGAATCCTGCTCACTTGCTCTTTGATGCATTACTCACAGAATATCATTGATACTCTGAAGTGGCACCCATAGAAATAATGGGGACATGCTTTTGTCCCAGCCCTAGGGAGACTGACCTGGAGCTAGCTGACCCTGAACTTACTCCATATCGGCCAGTTTCACTGCATTAGATTTTAAACTGAGACCCAGCCTTGGTTCAGTGTGAAATAACCTATGATACTACTGTTTTGTAGAAAACCATTGGAGTTACCTCTGGTGTGCTGGTTAATATTAATCCCTCAATCGTCCTCACTAAAACATCAGCTCATTATTGTAGAGCTGTTTTTGGGAGCTTACTGTGCCCAAATTGGCTGCCACATTTCCTACAATGGTGTTGACTCAACTGGCAGTGAAGCATTTTCTGAGGTTGTGAAAGGCGCTATATCAGCGCAAACTTTCTTTTTGTCTCAAAACTACCCATCCTGCTAAGCTCATAGCCACTATGTCCTTAGTTAGAAGCATTGTCAATTAATCGGGGCGGCACAGTGGCTCAGTGGTTAGCACTGCTGCCTCACAGCACCAGGGATCCGGGTTCGATTCTAGCCTTGGGTGACTGTGTTTGCACATCCTCCCCGCGTCTGCGTGGGTTTCCTCTGGGTGCTCTGGTTTCCTCCCAAAGTCCAAAGATGTGCAGGTCAGGTGAATTGGTCATGCTAAATTGCCCATAGTGTTAGGTGCATTAGTCAGGAGTAAATATAGCGTACAGGAATGGGTGTGGGTGGGTTACTCTTCGGAGGGTCGGTGTGGACTTGGGCCGAAGGGCCTGTTTCCATACTGTAGGAGTATCTAACCTAATACTCCTTTCTCAGTTTGTGGTTAAATGTACTTTGTCCATCATAACGTTTATGTTTAAAACCAGTTTTTCCTTCCAAAGACAGTTTTACACTTGATGTCTGTCCTGAGAATTTGCACATTTTTATGTTTAACAAATGTATTATCAAATTAACGTAACATCCTTTCAGTTCTGTGGTTAGGATTTGAATTTCAATCAATCTGATACGATGGAAATTTCTTGTCTCTGGTTCTAAGGAATCTAAGTGAACTTTATTTGAAGAAGTCTCCACTCAGTCCTGAATGAGCATGCACAGCCTAAACCTGTTAATAAAATGCATTAATTGGTTTTAAGTTGCTGGTTCACTTCGTTCTCACTTTTCTCTCCTCTTGTCTGTATTACATTTTATCTATTGTTTTTCCACATAATTATGTAAGAAACAATGAAGGACCCAGCCCCTGACTCAACCCACCCAATGCTCTCCCATCACCAACCCTCTTCACCTTACATTAGTTCTTCGAGTAACTACCCATTTTCTATCCTCCAAGCAAATCTCCTAATCGTTCCCAAGGTTTACCCTGCATTCCCATAGCCTTATATTAAGATGAAGCTTTAGGAATTGAGGAAAGCTGCATTCCAGCGCTTCCTGTGGTCCACTGATGATGTAACTTCCTTTGTGAATCCAGTATGCCTACTGTTTACTGAGTTGTTGGTTGGATTATTCTCACCTTTATTTCCAATAATCCATTCCACTATTTTACCACTGTGCAATCAGACCAAAAGCCAGTAGTTTCAATTTGTCCACCACCTTTGACTGGGAATCACATTAATATGTTTCCAGTCTGCTACAATAATGTCCCAGTGACTATCACTTCCGTCTTAATCATCATTTCTGCCTTTGAAATCTCCTTCCTCGGTCTCTGAGTGCTCTGGGATAAATATCATCTCTTCTTTGAGATTTATTTTGAGTGCTTTAGACTTTCCACCTTGACCTTCCTATGAAAGAATTGATTTATGGTCAACACTGTTCCAAATCAAGGCTTGTTGTCTTAAAATAGTAACCTTGATTTTGCTATTCCAAACAGTCCAATTGTCATCATTTCTTGTAATCAAGAAATTGATTACCTTTCAGTGAGGTACTCCTGAAGATACTATATGTCTCAAGTTAGTATTTTTTGAAAGGAGCATGTTTGAATAAAGTTAACTTTAATTATTAATGTTCCTCTGTTTTCTCTCTCTATCTATCTCTCGCTGTCTCTCTTCCCTGAAGACTGCAGACCGAACTGTAAGGTAAGATAGCAACCGTTTTCATTTTCAGCTGGTTTTATATTGTTGTAATAGCTGCCTGATGTTGGACCAGGGGTTTTGCACTGTGGCTTTGAATGCAGTGCTCAAAACTATGCCCAGCACTTGTGACCGCTCCTCGGTGAAGGCACCAGCTCGCACTGAAGTATAAACCTCGTTCTGTATCAGCAGATTTGGTCTTCAATCTTCCAACAGACCAAGGGCTATGGTCTGGGCTATTATCTCAGTGCAGGATCTGGAGCATTGTCGGAGATGCTGCTTTTTTTGGGGGGATGAGATGTTAAACTATGGCTCTGTCTGCCAATATTTGTTCCTCTTCCAACCTACAAATCTGAGTTACTCGCCATTCCCCTGTATCTGTTGTTTGGGAAATTGGATAGAAAGGGTTGGACACTTGTTAAAATTAATTCTGTGACTGTGTTCTGTATAGGCCCCAAGGAGGTAGAAAGCTTTTCTTTGCTTGCTTGACTTTTGGACAAAACACATGCGGTAATTAGGAGTGTGACCCTGTCATCGCATAGTTGAAGGTCACTTTGTCCAATTTAAAAAGATCTAATTCCCTTCTGGACAGAGATGTGCTAACCTGATGGGCATCAATTCTTGAAACTTTCCTGCTTCCTTATATTCACCAGGCAGTGCCTTTCTGCACAATTCACATCATGTTAATTGTGAATTTCTTCCCGTTCCCTTTATTAATCAGGAGGACATCATTGACTCAGTACAACTACCTCTGTGTGTTGCGTCCAGAAAGATATTAGTTATGTTAATTGTATTGTTAAGGGAAAGGATAAAGAATTGAAGGTATTTTTCGATTAAGTACCTTGAGCAAAAATTTCATAAAAGGAACTTCATTTGGGACTGATGATGGTGGTGAAAGCTGGACTCCATCAACCCCTGACACTACTATTTATTTGGTGTGTTTCCTTTAATAAAGTGTTGCACAACTGCTTAATTGTGAGCAGAAACTCTGGTTTAGAGCATAGAAGCTGTGTGTACCGCTCTGTAACACGGTGTCTCCATACTTCAGTGTAAAACACAACTAGCTGGATGTGTTATATTTCCTTGCTGTTTGGAAAGTGGCTGCAGTATAACAGGAATTTGCCCCATATTTTTCTGTTTTTGTCCTTCCACAGTTTGTTCCAACTGAAGGTGACCGAGCATGTGTCAAAGTTCTTCGAGACATTGAACCTGGAGATGAGATCACCTGTTACTATGGTGACAGCTTTTTCGGTGAAAAGAATGAGCTATGCGAATGCTACACTTGTGAAAGGTAAGGGATATAATCATCAAAAAGCAGAGTCCTGTGGTTTTCTGGAAGAAATGCCAGAGATTTTCAGGATATCAAGGCAGTAGCTGCGGACAGAGAAGCTCTTTAACACTTCAGGCTGATTATCAGAATTTGACGAAGTCAGGAATGAGGTAGGATTTGAGCAAGGGGTAAGTGGGACCAGGACGAAAGGAAGGTCTGTGACTGGGTGAAAGACAGAAGAGTTTGACTTCCAGGACAAATGGGAATGCTGTTGGAGCAGCGCTTGGCCCATATCCCTCTAAACCCTTCCTATTTATGGAATTTCTGATATTGCGCTCCACCACCACCACCACACCCCACACCCAACAACATCCTGCACCCTATCTCGTTGACATCAGTTGCCTTTTAAATGCTAAAGTTGTACCAGCCTCCTCCACTTCCTCTGGCAGCTCATTCCATACACGCACCACCCTCTGTGTGAAAACGTTGCCCCTTATGTCCCTTATATATCTTTTCCTTCTCACCCTGAACCTATGCCGTCTAGTTCTGGACTCCCCCACCCCAGGGAAAAGGCCGTGTCTATTTATCCTATCCATGCACCTCAATCTTAGAATCCCTACAGTGTGGAAACAGGCCCTTCAGCCCAACAAGTCCACACACCCCTCCAAAGAGTATCCCACCTAAACCCATTCCTCATTCCTCTACATTTACCCTTGATTAATGCACCTAACCTACACATCCCTGAACACTATGGTCAATTTAGCATGGCCAATCCACCTAACCTCCACATCCTTTGGATTGTGGGAGGAAACTGGAGCACTCAGAGGAAACTCACGCAGAAACTGGGAAAATGTGCAAACTCCACACAGAGAGTTACCTGAGGGTGGAATCGAACCTGGGTCCCTGGTGCTGCGAGGCAGCGGTGCTAACCACAGAACCACCGTGCCTCTTAATTTTATAAACCTCTATAAGGTCACCCTCCACTCCGACGCTCCAGGGAAAACAGCCCCAGCCTATTCAGCCTTTCCCTGTAGCTCAAATCCTCCAACCCTGGCAACATCCTTGTCAGTCTTTTCTCACTCCTTTCAAGTTTCACAACATCTTTCCGATAGGAACGAGACCAGAATTGCACGCAATATTCCAAAAGTGGCTGAACCAATGTCCTGTACAGCTGCGACATGACCTTCCAACTCCTGCACTCAATGCTCTGACTAATAAAGGAAAGCATACCAAACGCTGCCTTCACTATC
Source organism: Chiloscyllium plagiosum (assembly GCF_037043375.1). Lineage (NCBI taxonomy): Eukaryota > Metazoa > Chordata > Chondrichthyes > Orectolobiformes > Hemiscylliidae > Chiloscyllium > Chiloscyllium plagiosum. Next base: position 13,101,512 of record NW_028270171.1, on the reverse strand, counting down.
CTATCTACCTGTGACTCTACTTTCAAGAGACTATGAACCTGCACTCCAAGGTCATTTTGTTCAGGAACACACCCAGGACCTTACCATTAAGTGTGTCCTTGTCCTTCAAGGGGGGAGAGGGCCTGGATTTGGAAGGTGCTATAGAAGGAGCCGCAGTAACTTGCAGTAGTGTATTTTGTAAATGGTAGACACTGCTGTTACTGTGTGCTAGTGCTGAAGAGAGTAAACGTTGAAGGTGTTAGGTGGGTGGCAATCACGTTTGTTGCTTTGTCTAGGATGGTGTCAAGCTTCTACACCGGTGACTACCAGCCCTTTGGTGAGACAACGTAAAAGCTGCTAGAAAGGAGAAAATGATCAGAAATTCATGAATGAAGCTCCATTTTATTCCTTAAACGAAAAGGTTGATCTTTGCTCTTTCCAGGCGAGGAGAAGGAGCCTTCAAGATGAAGAAGCGTGTCATTGACATGGGCGCATTCTGCAAGTATGGACTGAGAGAGACGGACAGTCGCCTGAGCCGTATGAAACAGAAAGGCAAAGGACGACGGCCCAAGGGAGCACATGTTGATTTATATCAGAAAACGGTGGAAAGAGCCTTGTGGCAGAGTGAGTATAGCCACAGAAAAGAAAAGCTTGTACAGTAAAAATTGAGTTAGCCGGTGCTCCTCCAACTGGAATTTCTGAAATTGCTCCCCACCCCCCACCACCACACCCCAACAGCATCCTGCACCCTATCTCATTGGTATCAGTAGTACTATATAAAATATTAGTGTAGTCAGTCTGAAAAGACTGTAAAAGAACTGGCTAAACATTGGAAGTATTTTTCCCTCCATGTTATCATGAAAAGAGTCAAAGGTAGAGAGGCAGTAGGCTTCTGCATGTTGTATTATACATCAAGAATTGCTTTTGTTGGGTTCCTTTGATTACTAAGAATGGCAACCAGAAATTTTGATTTACCAGCACCACCCTATCGTGGTGCTTGCTGAATAATGGAAATTTTACTGTTTTATTAGGTCAGCCAGTCAGGATATCTGGAGGATGGTGGTGCTGTTATAGAATGTGTGGGCGCAACAACATTCTGAGGAGTTCACTAAACGGAATTTTTCTTTTATCGATAGTTGAGCACATTAAAATTGATTCATAACCATTGTATTCAGCTTTTGTTCACAAGCTAGTTACAGATAAGAAAGATAATTTGGCTCTCCTGATCTCATCCATCTAGAACGAAGTCCCAACACACGTGGGGTTCTTAAATGATTTTCACTTTCACTTCTCTTTCGGAAAGTCCATTCCCTAAATGCACCAGCTCTGAATTTTCCATTTACTCATTTCAAACTCTGCCCCTCTTATTTTTTTTTTACTATCACCGTTTAACTTTCCGGATTTACCTTGCTGCATTATTTTTGAGTAAAACCTTGCCTGCATTAGTCATGAGTAAGTCTAGAAAATCAACTAGTGGAGGGTCTCCTTGTGGTTCTGCTCCTGGGCGTGACCGAAGTGGCCATCAATAGTTCTAGGCAGAGGGCTGTTATACCTGACTCTTTCGTGGTTACGTCTGTGCTACGGTGTCTGTTGAGAGGGAGTACATAGTGTTCACTGGCATGACTGAGGCCTTTAGACACTAGTGATTTCCGTTAATCATTAGTCTGTATTTTTGTTGCAATGCCACATCAGGGCTGTTTAACCTACTATGTTAATTTCTAGGTTAAAAGAGCAAAGTTCAAGATCTTGGTCTCTAGCTCTTATTTATTCTCTCATGGGTTGTGGGTGTCAATGGCAGCACCAACATTGGTTACCCATCCCTAACTGCTCTTGAACTGAGTTGCTTGCTGGACCATTTCAGATCACAGTGAAGTGTCAACCACATTGCTATGGGTCCGGAGTCACGTATAGGCCAGACCAGGGAAGAATGGCAGATTTCCTTCCCTGTAGCATCTGAGGGAACCAGTAGGATTTCAAGATTTAACGTTTCTTCTTAAATCAGCCTAGCAATCAGCCTTGTTGCTGAATTTTACAAACTTTCCAACATCTTTGTCTCTTCTGGTTACCAGAACTGGACATGGTCCTCGAGGTGTCGACTGACCATCATGTTATAAAGTGTCTACTAAGGACATTGGCATAGCCCAGGAGCAGGCTGCATGCCCCTCACTGCTGATCAAGCAGACCACGAACAATGGTTGTAAATTCCACAGGTAAATGGGGACCCTTCTCTAAGAATCTCCTACCCCATGTTTCAAATCAGATTGGTTGTTAGATGACCCTAATGCCAGCACTAGTGGAACAACTATAATTGGTACCAGTATCTTTCTGGTGTAGAGAGGGAAAAATAGCCCATTTAACTGCTATGCAGTGAATGTTACTGGATTGTATGTGTTGGTTGTGATGTGAGGGTAGATCCAACTCCATTATTATACTCTTATTATTGGTTTAAGGGCAGCCAATTCTCACCAGCTTGAGGTCTTAGGGAATGGATGTATAGATGAGATAGCAGCAAGAGCATTGCAAAATAGGACAAAGGCCATTGTGTTTGGAGCCTGTCCGCCTATTGCCGAGCGTGTTTATTGAACTTGAGCTTTTTTTTTTACTTTCAGCTTCAGCCAGAAGGCTGTCCTTAAGTTCACGGAGGGGTAAACGTGGAAAATGGAAAAGGCGGACTCCAAGTAGAGCCCACTCAAAGTCACCACCTGTGCTTCGCTCGACGCCTTTGCAACTGCAGAAGGCTCAGGCCGGTGAAGAGACGGACGTGGCAACCGTGACGCATTTGCAGAATGGGAGCCAGACTGCTGATCAGGGAGGGGAATCTCCTCCATGGAAAGGTGAGGCAGAAAGCCGTCACTGTGGATTTGGCCATTCCTCAGTATCCGAGCTTCAGCCCACTGCTGGGCAAACTGGTCCTGAAACACCTGTAACATTCCAGAGGCCAGAAGGCATCTTCCTGAAGGACCTGCGAGTGGATTTACACGATTGCACAAACCTGGCTGGACCATTGACCAATATAGAAGAAGCAGCTACAAGAGAAAACGGGAGGTATTTATGGGACAAGCCAGAGGTAGACCCGGGGCCAGTTACCCCCCAGTGTCCAGGAGACGTGACCACACGGAAAGCTCCAGCCAGCACCAATGCAGTCCTAGCACCTAAGCTCAAGTCAAGAAAGTTAGCACAGCTCATTTGGAAGGATTGTAATACACCTCATTTACCTGGAGTGACCCTTCCTTCATTGGACCAAGCACAAACAAAACCCCAGAGCACAAAAGAAGCCATTTCTCCAGGCTCACCACCTCATCATTTACAGACTGCCAGTGAGAAGGGGTCTACTGGCACATTGACCAGGAAACGGAGGAGGAGGAGGAAAAGGGCATTGAGAAGGAGAACCTGTCAAAAGAGGAAGAGCACACGAAGCCCAGAGATACCACCAAGGAGAGCATTTGGTTTGACCCACTTTGTGAAAATCGATTTGAGTAAGGATGCCGTCCTTGTAACCAGTGTCAAAAATGAAGCACAGAGCTCAGCACAAGGCAAGGCAACCTCTCAGCAAAACTGCAGTCAAAGTCCACAGGTTTCAGCGGACGGGAACTGTCAAGCTGCGCACTCAGCGGAAATCCGGGATGTCCGCGTAGTTCTGGAAGATATTTCGAAGATCTGTGAGTGTGCCACTCGGACATGGTACGTTCGAAGGAGGATGGCTGCGAAGCGAAGCATGGGCGCTGAGGGAGGGAGCTGTTTGGTGGATTCCAAACTGGGAGCTGAACACACAGCAGCCGACAGATTGTGGAGGACTTTGCCCTGTGCTGAGCTTCACTCTCCTGCGAGCAGGCCAGTGAGACAATACAGGTGGACAGCTCACGGGCAGAAAGCAGGTAGCCGCCAGCCGCTAAAGCAAACCAACAAAAGGAAAGCACCCGATGGGGAGAGAATAGCAACAGTGAATGGATTGGGCTCAGCAGCCATTAACAACTCAGTGCATGATGCAACCCAGCGCAAACGCTCCAAACATTTCCCAAGCTGCGCACAGGAGACAAGGGTGTGTAGCAGAGAGGTGACGGGGCTGGGACCATCACAGAGTGCAGTGTGTGCCGAGGGCATGCTGGCCCACGATTGTTTTGTTTCCTCGATGGAAGATGACAAAAGACCTGCAGCTTTCACCCCGTTTGCTAGATCCAAGCGCCTGCGTCTGGTTGTCAGTCATGGCTCTATAGACTTTGATATCTCCTCTTCGGCGAGTGAAGACTCTGTCTGAGTATTATGTTGGGGTCAGAAGTGTATCCACCCCACCCTCCTTTACGCCCTCACCCACCTCCCCCAACCCTCAAACCCCATAACGAACTATCTTACAAAAAGGAGAGAAAAAATTCAATTTCTAATGCTGCCCATACACACACACACAGAGATAATGTTGAAATTCCTTCCTCCTGCATTCTGTTATTGATGAGCTGACAGGTTGAACTGTAGCTGTTTCCCTGGTTTGCACAATGATTTTGAGATGGTGGGGCTCTACTTGACATCATCTTTGCACTCCCAAGCATGGGATTCTGCCAAACCCAATTGGAAGCCCCAAGGGATTTGACTTCCCCTGTCTGCGGGCTTCCTTTGTTCTCAACCAGTGCAGGGGTGATTAGCATTCATGTTGGCCTCATTGTAATTTGAGAATGTGGGGGTTTGGGAAATCAGCCGACCTCTACTGAGGACAGCATCAGCTGGGATGCTCTTTGGATCAAGCAGCTGGCTTAGTCGTTCCGTATCTGGGTTAAGGGGGGCACTTGACTGAGGTACCAGAGAGCTGCCACTGTCCTGAAGCTGCAGGAGTCATGAGAAGGCAGGAGAGTCGGGGAAACTTAAAGAAACAAAGCTTTATCTCTGTGCAAACTAGGAAGTGGCTGTGTCTGTCCTGCTGGTCGATTTAGGCCGTGGATTCTTGAAGTAAGTAGCTCGCGAACTGGCAAGTCACACAGCATGTAAAGTACAATTCATAGAAGTGAGATTAGTTTGAACTTTCCTTCGAGTGCTCCTTAAAGAGAATTTGAAGTACACTCTCTCTCATTTTCTTGACTCGGTCCCAGGGACAATTCGTAAAGCTTCATATAACCTCAGGATAACAACTTTTGGTGCTTATTGGTCAGCTGATGTGCTTGATATCCTTCCTCATGAGAAAAGTAAAAACTTTTTTTTAAAGCCAAGCCTTTCCTCTTTGTGTCTGTGAAGTCTAAAAGCAGTTTTACAGGTTTTCCTTTTCTCGTGGTTCTAACAAGGTCTGAAATTTCACGCGTCTCCAAGAGTCAGTGATGTCATTCGGATTTCTGGGATCATGAAGCAAGCAGGCAGACCATTTGGCTTGTTGTCCCAGTGCTGGTCTTTTTGTTTAAACAGTTGTCTTATTTAGACCTATTTCCTCGTCCTTTCCACATACTTTTGCAATGTTTCCTTTTCACATACATTTATAATGGTATTCTCAAAGTTGTGATTGAATCTGCTTCCAGAATGTAACAATCTATTGTGTTTAAGAAAAATCTCAACTCCCTCCTCACCCAGCTCTTGTTGTCATAGAATCAGAGAGTTATTTAGCATGGAAACAGACCCTTCGGTCCAACCAGTCCATGCCGAACTTATTCCCAAACTAAACTAGTCCCACTACCTGCCTGCTCCTGGCTGATTTCCCCTCAAACCTTTTCAATTCATGTATCCATCCAAATATCTTCAAAAGTGTGGTTTCAGTAAAATATAATGGCAAGACTGTTATGGAAAACACTCAGTAGTGCAGCTAAAAGTTTGGATCTTTAAAGTGGGACATAGGCAGTTAGAAACATGTACTATTCATGGTGTTTCTGTCCATGTCTTTCACTGGATTTGTGAGTAATTTGATACAGTGATTTAAGAATGCAACATCAAAGTGTTTTCTTCCTAATATCTTAGCACCAGTGTGGTAATTCAGCCCATGACAACACTGACTCTAGCTCATGGATTACAGGGTGAGAATACAATATGTCCCTGTGCTAACTGTAGAAGTGTAAACATGTGAGTCTGTTTGTGCACGTCTGGCTGTGTGCTCCCTCTGCTGGCCTGAGCTGGGTCTTAAAATTTACTCTTAGTTGTACTGTTCGTCAGAAGCAAAGGATGCTAAATCCCTGCCATTTTGTCCAGGCAGTTCAGCTAAAGAGAGTCCCATTAAAAGGAATCAAGGTTAAAGGATCTAGCTATATGTCTTAGGCTATGCATTTTTAGGCTTCCTATCTGCTGTCTGGAAACGTTCTGTCTGTGTAACTAATGACTAGGATAAGTGATTTGGCAAAGCAGTAACACATAAAGAGAAGTGTTCAGCCCTTGGAATCTGCTCCCCTATTCAGTTATATTATGGCTCTACGTCAAAATCCACCTTCCACACATACTTTGATTCCTATGAGAAGTAAAACTCAATATGTCTCACTGATAAATATACTTTGAGTGTCCACAGCACTCTTAAGTTAGGGGATTGCAAAGATTTAGATCCTTTTGAACAAATCTGTCCTCGCCTCAGTCCTAACCTGAGATTGTGATACCGAATTCTATCCATTATTTGTCTCAAATTATTCTTCTTTGTTTAGTTTCTGCAGAGCAATTTTGATGTTTTATTTTGTTAAATATATTAAGTAAATGTCTGTTATGCAAGTTAATCTTGTTGCATGTGTGTATCAACCTTTTCTCAGTTGAGTTCAGGAATCTAAAAGCACTGATATCTAGGAATAAATATTGGAATAATTGCATTTCCTGCTATAAGTAAATCTGCAATAACCCCTTTTTTAAAAAAAAGATGTAATTATATTTATTTTCTAATTTATCCAATCAATATGAGAATATTGATCCCAGATATCAGATTCTGTGGCATTCTCGGAGAGTGGAATGGAATTGTAGATTGGATACAGCACAGGAAGAGGTCATTCTGTTTGAGGTACTCTCAGCAAGAGCAACTCAGTGAGTCCCACCTGCCTGCCTTTTCCAGGAACCTCTGAAATGTATTTCCTGTTCAGCTAATTATCTAAATTGGTGCTGCCTTGAAAGCCAAGATTGAATCTGCCTTTGCCACGTTCTCAGTGCATTTAGATCCTAACCCACTTGCTGCATAAATATAATTTTCCTCATCTCACCTTTTGATTCTTTTGCCGTTCACCTTAAATTGGTATTCTCTGGTTCCTGACCCTCTTACCAATGAGAAATGTTTTTCCCTGTCTACTCTGTCCAGATTCATCCTAGCTTTGAATGAAAAGCTCCAGCTTTTTCTGTCTATCTACAAAACTGAAGTCCCTCACCCCTAAAACCATTATGTTATTCTTTTTTGCATCTTCTGTAATTCCTCCTTAATGTGTGGTGTGCAGCTTGCTAGTTTTGAGCACCTCATCCAAGTATTTGTTGTTTGGATAAGTGTATATACACACATGTACACACACACACAGTTCTTTATTTTTTAAAAAATTACAATTCAGTCACTGGTTTTGGATCAAGACCAATGTAGAAATGTTTATCCCATATATCAGATTTGGCATCCTTTTGCTTTTGTATCCATTGTTGTTGATGTTTTAACATTTATATCACATACCCATTGGCTTCATAATCAAGTGGGTTTGAAGGGAACAAAATTATTGCACACATCTAAACATAATGTTTTTTATTGTCAAGCTGTTCTGATCTTTGTCTTCTCCCCTGCTGCAGCCTGCCTGCATGCTACACACCATTCCATGGAGAAAATACTTTAGAAATTAAAAATTAGGGCCAACATATATTTATGAATCAATCCAGTCGGTAATTCAGGAGAAATGTCTTTATTGAGAAGCTGATATGAACATGGAACTTGCTGCCACAGGGAGTACTGAGGTAAGTTGAATTGATCTGCTTTAGTGGCTAGCACTGCTGCCTCACAGCGCCAGAGACCCGAGTTAGATTCTGATCTGGGCGACTGTCTATGTGGGGTTTACACCTTCTCCCCCTGTCTGCGTGGGTTTCCTCCGGGTGCTCCGGTTTCCTCCCACAATCCAAAGATGTGCAGCTTAGGTGAATTGGTCATGCTAAATTGCCCATAGTGTCCAGGGATGTATAGGTTAGGTACATTAGTCGGGGAAATATAGGGTAGGGGAATGGGTCTGGGTGGGATACTCTTCGGAGGGTTGGTGTGGACATGTTGGGCCAAAAGGCCTGTTTCCACACTGTGGGGTTTTCTATGAAACTAAGTGGAAGTTAGATAAGTTCTCCTGTGAGGTGCTGTCTAAGGAGACTTTCTGAAGTTATACAAGATGCACTGTAGAAATTCACCAAGGCTGCTTAGATTGCACCTTTCAAACCCATGACCACTATCATCTAGAAAGACAAGGGCAGCAGGTACAGTGGAACACCACCAGCAGCAAGTTCTACTCCAAGTCACTCCTCATCCTGATTTGGAAATACATCATCGTTCCTTCATTGTCACTGAGTCAAAATTATGGAACGCCCTTGCGTGGGTCTACCTACAACACATAGACTGCAGCAATTCAAGAAGGCAGCTCATCACCATCTCATGGGCAATCAGGGATGAGTAATAAATGAGGGGAGATGCATGACTTTTGAAAAAAAGAACAGAGGGATATTCTGGTCTGATTTGTGGAGAGAAACAGAGATAACATCTCAGGATTGTGACATTATAACAGATCTGAAAATGTGAACTCTCTTCTCTCTGCAGTTGCTGCTACTGCTACCTGTTGTGTCCTTCCAGCAGTTTCTGTCTTTTATTTCAGATTTCCAGTATGTGCAATTCTGTGTTTTGAATTCTGGTAATAATCAGTAAAGTAATGAAAGGAAGCATGTGTGGACTTAAGCATATAGCAGACCACTGAGTGTCCTGTTTCAGTTTGTTAAATTCTATGCAGTCACTTATTTAGAAGTTTTTTTTTCTCACCAGCATAGCTGTTACTTGAGGGGGAAAACAAACTCTATCCTCAGTTAGTTTACTGACCAGGGGGCAGTAGTATCCAAGCCAGATGTCAGTCTCTGCTTCATCTTGGAGTACGATGACAAAAAGGCAGGACATTACAGAGTTTTGGGGAAGGTGGGGGGGAGGGGGAGAGGGGGGAAGAGTGTGGTGAGGAAGAGAAAATTGAGCAGGAGTTCACATCCTGGATAAATGGATACAAAAGAATAGATAGAAACTTTAGGATGTAAAACTTAAAGCAGGACCTTTTTAATGAAATTAGGAAACTTCTAACTTCAAAATATGGTTCAAGTTTAGAACTTTATTCTGCAAATTGTACTTAATACTAAAACAAAAGCGAGATACTGCAGAAGCTGGAAATCAAATAAAATTGCCTCCAAATGAAAGGTGTAGATAGGGATACCCACACAGGCCCTGGTTCTGCCTGTTTTTTTTGTGCAACACCTTGATCCAATCCTACATGAGGACCTCCTTCCACAACACACACTCCGGTATAATTGATGATTGTTGCTTTCTGATCTCATCTGGAACTTGAAAAGGAAACAAGCAGTTTGCTTCCAATTTCCATCCCTCTCACTTTTATCTGGTCAGAAGCGAGAGTGTGGTGCTGGAAAAGCACAACCAGTCAGGTAGCATCTGAGGAGCAGGAGAATCGACATTTCGAGAATAAGCCCTTCATCAGGAACGAGGTATGTGGGCTAGGCGCCTGAGATATAAATGGGAGGAGGTTGGAGCTTGGGGGAAAGGTAGCTGTGAATGCAATAGGTAGATGAAGGTGGGGGGTGAAGGTGATAGGTCGGAGAGGAGGGTGGAGCAGATAGATGGGAACGACGATGGACAGGTTAAAAGGGCAGTGCTGAGTTTGAGGCTTGGGACTGGTATAAGGTGGGGGGTGGGGAACTGAGGAAACTGGTGAAATCCACATTAATCCTGTGTGGTTGTGGGGTCCCAAGAAGAAAGATGTGGTGTTCTTCCTCCAGGCGTCAGGTGGTTAGAGTTTGTCGATGGAGGAGGCCCAGGACCTGCATGTCCTTGGCAGAGTGGGTGGGAGAGTTGAAGTGTTCAGGCACGGGGCAGTGAGGTTGGTGGGTGCAGGTGTCCCTGGGGTGTTCTCTGAATGGATCTGCATATTGGCATCCAGCCTCCCCGTTGTAGAGGACAGCACATTGGGTGCAACGGATACAGTAGATGACATTAGTGGAGGTGCAGGTAAATTTCTGTAGGATGCGGAAGGGTCCTTTGGGGCCTTGGACGGAGGTGAGGGGGGAGGTGTGGGTGCAGGTTCTGTGGTGGCAGGGGAACGTGCCAGGAGTGGGGTGTGAGCTGGTGTGGATTTGAAGAGGGAGTTACTGAGGGAATGGACTCTCCGGAACGCTTTTAGGGGTGGGGAGGGAAATATATTCCTACTGGTGGGGTCTGTTTGTAGGTGGCGAAAGTGGCAGAGGATGATGCGATGGTTACGAAGGCGACTGGGGTGGGGGAGTTCTGTCCTTGTTGCATTGGGAGGGATGGGGTTCAAGGGCGGAGGTGCAGCAAGTGGAGGAGATGCACTGGAGGGCATCAACCACCACGTGAGAGGGGAATTTGCGATCTTTGAAGAAGGAAGCCATTTGGGATTTTCCAAGGTGGAATTGGTCATCCTGGGAACAGATGCAATGGAGGGGGAGGAATTGGGAATAAGAGATGGCATTTTTACAGGAGGCAGGGTTGGAGAAGGTGTAGTCCAGGTACCTGTGGGAGTTGGTGAGTGTGTAGAGGAAATTCCTTCTTCAAAGATTGCAATTTCCCCTCTCACGTGATTGATGCCCTCCAGCGCATCTCCTCCACTTCCCACACCTCTGCCCTTTATCCCCACCCCTCCCAATGCAACAAGGACAGAACTCCCCAACCCCACTCCTCACCTTCCACTCCACCAACCTCCGTATACGTCACATCATCCTCTGCCATTTCTGCTACCTACAAACAGACCCCATCACTAGGGATATATTGCTCTTCTCCCCACCCACACCCCCCCATCCCCAAATCAACGTACCATAGAGACCATTCCCTCTGTGACTCCCTCGTCAGATTCACACACTAACACCCCCCACCAGTTCATACCCCACTCTGGCACCATCCTCTGCCACCACATGAAGTGCAAAACCTGCACCCACACCTTCCCCCTCACCTCCGTCCAAGGCCCCAAAGGATTCTTCCACATCTGACACCTCCACCGATGTCATCTACTGTATCCATTGCACCCGATGTGGTCTCCTCTACATTGGGAGACTAGACGCCAACTTGCGGATCATTTCATAGAACATCTCTGGGATACCCGCACCAGCCAAACCCACTGCCCCGTGGCTGAACACTTCAACTTCCCCCATCAGTCTGCCAAGGACATGAAGAACCTGGGCTTCTTTCATCGATGAACCCTAAAACCTTGCAATCAACAATGTCCACCACATTTTTTGCATTTCTGCCCTCACCCCTTCCTCTCCTTCCCAGAAGCAGGACGTAGGGTTTCCCTTGTCTGTTTAATTTTCATCCCACCAACCTTTGCATTCAAAGAATTATCCTTTGCCATTTCAATCACCCCAGTATGATGCCACCACTAAATTCATCATCTTCCCCTCTCCCCTGTCAGCATCTGTAGGGATTTCTTCCACTGTGACATCCTGGTCCACTCCTCCATTGACCCCAATACCTCATTTCCTTCTCGTGACACCTCATGCAATTATAGGAAGTGTAAAATTTTCCTCACTATCGAAGGCTCCAAACATGACTTCCGGATGGAGCAGTCTTTTGGGACCCTGCAACTACACAGGATTAATGTGGATTTCACCAGTTTCCTCTTTTCCCCTCCCCCCACCTTATCCCAGTCCCAAGACTCAAACTTGGCACAGACCTCTTGACCTGTCCATCGCCTTTCCCATATATCTGCTCCATCCTACACTCCAAGCTATCACCTAACTTCCTTTTTCATCTATCTACCACATTCTCAGCTACCTTCCCCCGCCCTGCACCACTCGCATTTATCTGTCAGCCCACAAGCCTCATTCCTGATGAAAGGCTTATGCCCAAAACCTCAATTCTCCTGCTCCTTGGATGCTGCCTGACTGGCTGCGCTTTTCCAGCACCACACTCTCGACTCTGATCTCCAGCTTCTGCCATCCTCACTTTCTCTTTTATCTGGTCTGTCTCTGATTCTTCCCTTCCTTAACTTCTGTACCTTCATTTGACATGAATGCTTGTCAGCTGATATTCATTACAAGTTCCCATCTCCAACAGATACATTGGCTACATTTCCTTATACAGTGTTTCATGTAAGCATTCCAGTCTCTCAGTTTTTCCATTGCATCTGTGCCCATGATGCCACCTTCCACAAGAGTCCTTCCAACATGTACACATTTTCCCTCAGTTAAGGAGTCCTCCATTGCCCTCTTTCCCCCACCTGAACTCTGGTGGGCAGGGCCCTCAACAATATCCACCACATTTATTGCATTTCTGCCCTCACCCCATCCACTGCTTCCCAGAAGCAGGAAGTAGGGTTTCCTTTGTCCATTTAATTTTCATCCCACCAACCTTTGCATTCAAAGAATCATCCTTTGCCATTTCAATCACCCCAGTATGATGTCGCAAATAAACTCATCATCTTCCCCTCTCCCCTGTCAGCATCTGCTGGGGTTTCTTCCACTGTGACATCCTGGTCCACTCCTCCATTGACCCCAATACCTCATTTCCTTCTCATGACACCTCATGCAATTACAGAAAGTGTAAAATTTTCCTCATTATCAAAGGCTCCAAACACAACTTCCAGATGAAGCAGTCTTTTGCTTCCACTTCTTTCAAGTCTAGGTTACTATATTCACTGCTCCTAATGTGGCCTTTTCGATATCATGAAGACAACACAGACTGCGCAACTGTTTGGCGGAAAACTACTGCTTGGTCTGCAAACGTGACCCTGACCTTCTGGTCACTTGCTATTTCAATAAACTTGCTCTCATCCAAACAAATGTATGTCCCAGGTCTGCAGCAGAGTTGACCAACATAAGCTGCAGCAGCAACAACAGCGCTTAAATCACTATTTTGCAATTTACGGCCTTTAGGACTCACCATTGAACTCTAATCATGTTTCTCTTCCTCCTCTCCCACTCTTTGGTTTTCTTGGTTTTGCCTTTTTCAGCAGAGCTCACGTATATTCTGTCATTAACACCTACTCTGGACCCACTCACTTCTCGACAACTGTTACCTCTCCCATGGTGATCTCTAATTTCACTTATCCTCTAATCTTCCCTTTCATTCCACTTGCTGTTTCTGCCTTTTTCAACAGCATATAACCGATCACTTTTCTACCTGGCTTTGGTTCTGAAGAATTCATCGTGGTCTCAACATTAGTTCTGTTTCCCTCTTTGATACTGCCTGGCCTGCTGAGTTTTTAATATATAGCATAGGTTTGAGCTAAGAGGACAGTTGAGAATTATTTTCACTCTGAAGGTTGAGAGAATGTGAAACTCAGTGCCTGAAAGGGTAGTTGATTCAGGTCTCCTATAATATTTAAGCAGCATTCATACATTCACTATTCACAATCACTTCCATTCTTGAAGGGCAAGGGCAGCAGATACATAGGAATACCATCAGTTGCAAGTTCTCCAAGCCACTCACCGTCCTGACTTGGAACTTTACTGCATTACCAGCCATGTCAGTAATTTGTCAGTAATAGTTTTGTGGGCTTCTACCTTAGTTAACACTCATTCTCCATGTCAAAACATGCCTTCTCCACACAGACTGCCGCTGTTCAAGAAGACAATTCATCATATTAGAATAGATTCCCTACAGTGTGGAAACAGGCCTTTTAGCCCAACAAGTCCACACCAACTCTCCGAAGAGTAACCCACCCTCCTCTGACTATGGACAATTTACCATGGCCAATTCACCTGACCCGCACATCCTTGCAATGTGGGAGGAAACTGAGCACCTGGAGGAAACCCATGCAGGCACGGGGAGAATGTACAAACTCCACACAGACTATCACCCGAGGCTGGAATCGAACCTGGGACCCTGGTGCTGTGAGACAGCAGTGCTAACCACTGAGCCACCCCAAAATGCAGGTTCATGATTTGTATCTCACCTGAACCAGACAGGCTTTTGTAGTAAACAACAACGGTCACTATTTCATTAGCCTTTAATCCCAGATTTTTATTCATTCGAAGTTCGCCATCAGTCATGTTGGGATTTGAACCCTTGCCCCATGAGCATCAGCTTGGGGTTTTTGCCCTGTGTCATTACCATTACACTACCACTGCTCTATTCATTTACAGGACATGGGTGTTACTGGCCAAACCAAAATTTATTGCCCATCCGTAATTAGTCATGAAAGATGAGGAGAGATTGAGTATATTGGACCGCTACCTACTGGAATTTAGAATAATGACCCATGTCTTATAAATAAACAAAAAAAAAGGTTTATAACATGGCAAAGACCATAATGCATGGGAGCAGAAGTAGAATATTTGGCTCTTCTAGTCTATTGCACCATTTAATGAGATTGTAATTGATCTAATATTCCTGAAATCCACTTTCCTGCTTTATACCGTAACCTTTGATTCCCTTCCTGATTAAAAATCTGTCAACCTCAACTTTGAACGTACCAACCCTTTGGGGAAAATAATTCCACAGATTCAATACTGTCTGAGAGAAGAAGTTCCTCCTCAAGTCTGTCTTCAATTGATGATCTCTTACTCTGAGATTTATCCCTTCAGTCCGAGATTGTCACACAAGGAGATACAACCTCTCAGCATCTACTCTATCCAATCTTTTCAGAATCCTATATTTTTCAATAAGGTTTCTGTCATTATTCTAAATTCCAATGGGTAGCAGCCCAACATACTCGATCTCTCCTCATAAGATTAATCTTACCATATCCAGAATCAATTATCAAAGTAATTGCTCTGCAAACTCAATTCTTTTTATCTTTAAGCTCATGTATTCCCTCCCCTCCCCTCCCCTCCCATTTAATTCTAAGCCTGCTAAAGTTATGCGTAAGAAATCTCTTTGATCTTTTCAAGGCAGTGACTAGATGTCAGTTGAGGGTAGTGCAGTTGATATAATTTGTGAACTCCACTAAGGCTTTTGACCAAGGTCTTACATTGCAGTCAGTTTAAGAAACTAAGAGCCCATGATATCTAGGGAAATTTGGCAAGCAGATTTGGAAATTAGGGAAAGCAGAAACAGAGAGTTTTGTGACTGGAAGCCCATGTCAAGTGGCATACCACAAGATTTGGTGCTGGATCCTGTTCTGTTCATATGTTAATGATGTAGATATGAATTTAGGAGAATGAATCATTAAGTTTGCAGATGACATGAGAACTGGTGTTGCAAATAAAAAAGAGGAAAACCTTAGACTACAGGACGATATAGATGGGCTGGTCAGATGGTCTGAAAAGTGATAAAAGGAATTTAATCCTGAAAAGTGTTAGGTGATGCGTTTTGGGAAGGCTAACAAGGCGAGAAAGTACATATTGAATGGTAGGATCCTTGGAAGTACAGATCTTTAGAGGTGCCTTGGGTGAGCATGTCCAAGAATCTTTGAAAGCAGTGCCACAGGTTGATGAGGTGGTTAAGAAGGCAAATGAGATTCTTGACAAATAAGAGCAAAGCAATTATGATGGAGCTTTTGTCCAACATTAATTAGTCCACAACAAGCCAGGCAGCCTCAGAAGGTGGAGAAGTTGACATTTTGGGTATAATCCTTCTTCAGGAATATCCCAACCTCCATTCCTGAAGAAGAGTTATACCTAAAATGTCAACTTCTCCACCTCTTGCTGTGGCTTGCTGTGTTCCTCCAGCTTGTCTACTTTGGATGCCAGCATCTGCAGTCTTTTTGTCTCTAATTAATTAGTCCACAGCTGGAGTTTTATTTTTGCAGTTCTGGTCACTGTACTATAAGATGTAATTGTACTAGAAAAGGTTCAGCGGAGATTAGCCTTGGTGTTTCCTGGGCTGGTGCAACTCAATTATGAAGAGAGATGAGATCAGCCAGGATTGTTTTCCTTAGAACAGAAATGGCTGAGGGACAGATCTGATTAAAATGTACAATTGTTCTGATATACATAGGGTAGATATTGAGAACCTTTTTCCCCTTAGTAGAGGGGGCATAGTCTTAAAGTAAGGAATAGGAGGTTTAAGGGGGAACTGAGGAAAGAATTTTTCACCTGGAGTGATGGGAATTCAGAACTCACTGCTTAAATGTATGATAGAGGCAGTAAGCATTCAGACATTTTAAACAAAATAAAACAAAGAACTGTGAATGCTGGAAATCTGAAACAATTCATATTGCTGGAGAAACACAGCATGTCTGGCATCACGTGTGGAGAGAGAGAGTTTATGTTTTGAGTCCAGTGACCTTCAAGCATTTGAAGGAATTTCTGTTCTTGTTTCTGAAGAAGTCACACTCAGAACATTAACTCTCCCCTGTCCACAGATGCTGTCAGGCCTGCTATGTGTCTCCAGCAATTATTTTTTTATTTTGGTTTGAGATGTTCAGTATTTGCAGTTCTTTTCTTCATACCCTAATTCAGGACTGGATGCTGGACTCATAATATTAACTCTGCTTTCTCCCCACAAAATATTTACCAAGTATTTAGATGACCACTTGGCCACACACAGGCCAAGTGCTGGAAACTGGGACTAGAATAGATATAAACGATGGATTGAAGGGCCTTTATTTGTGTTGTTAAAAACTCTTTGGCTCTGTGATTTGGACCATCAAAGTCCAGTGTCATCCTATGGTTTATAATTAAAAAAACTGCTGATGATTTGAAACAAAAACAGTAATTGTCGTTGAAAATAAACAAGGTCTGGCAACCTTTATGGGGAGAAAGCAGAGTTAACGTTTTTAGATTCAATGATCCTGCCTCCCCCTCTCTGGCTTCACTGAGATAAAGGCCTCAGGGATGGAGAGGGTGAGGGGGGGGGGGGGGGGGCAGCTGCCTTTCAAAGATGGCGGGTGCTCAGGCGGCAACATACGCGGACAGTTGCCCCGCAGTGGCGTCACGTCCGGCCCACTGACGCAACAAGGCAGCCGCGACGCGACATCCGGCAAGATGGTGGCGCCCATTGGGCTGAACGCGTTGGAAGAATCTGGAAAGGTGGAGCGGCTTCGGCAGCGGTAGGGAGTGGCCGCACGGCCGGGAGCGGTGACCGGGCCAAGAGGTCGTGTTGGAGGAGGGGGGGGGAAAGAGATTGGGGTTAAGTGACCTTCTCCCCCCCCCCCCCCCGGTAACGCTGTGTTGAAATGGGGGAATGGGAGCCCGTGGAGGTTTTGGGTGGCGACCATTTTGAAGCGTCTTGTTGATGGCGGAGGAGGTGATGGGGTTAGGGGCTCAGGGTAAGGGTGGACGGCCGGGATTTTAGCTCCATGGGTATGGCTGTTGGAGGAGGGGGAGAAGAAGGCCATTTCTGCAGATCGTGTTTTTGTAGCTCTAGGTTACAAACCGAAGCCAGGACAATGGATTGTGTGCCCACTATCATATCACCCTCAGTCTCGTTGAATGGCAGTGCAGGTTTGAGTGACCTACTTGTCTGTCTTAGGCAGCTTTCCTATTCCTGGAAGCTGTGTGTAACAACTGGCTGAGTAAAGTGCACATGTGCTGCCGTTGCAGTATGCTTACTTCTGGACCAGGAAGCATGAGTTCAAGGCTCTCCCATTCTAGAGATGTGTAATAACACCTCTGAGCAAGTTGATTTGAAATTATATAATAATTGGTTGAGACTGGTCTGTACAGATGACTTTTTTTTTTAAATCAAGAAGTACTTTTTTAAAAATCCCCATATTCTCCTGGCTATGTTCTATCCTTGAGATGCTAAAGACCCAGCCAAAACCAATGAAACTTACAATGGATTTGAACAAAGAGGATGTAAAAAGACAGGTTCAGTGTCAGTGATTGCAACCGAACTGGGAAGAACCAGTTGCATTGAATGAATTCTGAGAAATAAGAGTTTTGCATTTGAAAATTGAAGGATGTTCTGTTTGAAGTGTTTAAAATGGTAAAAATAATTTAAATAGATAGAGAACAACTGTCTTTGGGGGAAGACAAGGACAGCTTAAGTCATTTCAGAGAAAGCTCAGCAGTTGAAATTTCCTTATGAAGTCACTGTCTGTACTTCCACCACACTCCTAGGCAGTGAGTTCTGCCGTGGGCGGCACGGTGGCACAGTGGTTAGCACTGCTGCCTCACAGCGCCAGAGACCCGGGTTCAATTCCCTCTTGAGGCGACTGACTGTGTGGAGTTTGCACATTCTCCCCGTGTCTGCGTGGGTTTCCTCCGGGTGCTCCGGTTTCCTCCCACAGTCCAAAGATGTGCAGGTCAGGTGAATTGGCCATGCTAAATTGCCCGTAGTGTTAGGTAAGGGGTACATGTAGGCGTATGGGTGGGTTGCGCTTCGGCGGGGCGGTGTGGACTTGTTGGGCTGAAGGGCCTGTTTCCACACTGTAAGTAATCTAATCTACTCATTACAGAAAGAAAAGTTTCTTTCTTAAATCTGCTTTGCATCTCTTTCCTAAAACCTTTAATTGGTGTTCCTGCGTCTTTGTACAATCAACTTTGCCTACCTTATTTAAACAGGTTATAATTTTGTACTCTTCCATCAAAATTTCCCTTGATCATCTTTGATAATTCTTTCAACTTAGTATGGCACAAAAAGCTATTAAAATCATTTCAATTCTACCATTGGAGCAAATCTTTATTTGATGTTTCCTGTAGCTTGTGAGTTATGTCTTGCCTCCTGACGATACATTTTTCACCTGCAGCATTCCATGTGTATGTTACAAGGAGGAAACAAAATGTAGGCCAGATGGCATCTTTTTTAAAATTGAGGGATATGGGTGTTGCTGACAAGGTCATCATTTATTAATCATTCTTAATTTCCTTTCAAGTTTGTGAGCTGCTGCCTTCAACTGTCGTAATTCCATTGCGTATTGGGAAGGGAGTTCCATGGTTTTGACCCTGCCACAGTGAAGGATTGCTGATATGGTCCCAAGTCAGGATGATGTGTGACTTGAAAGAGAGCTTGTAGGTTACGGTGTTCCTATGCCTCAGCTGCCCCTGTTGTGCAGGGTGGTGGAGATTGTGGTTTAGATGAATGAAGTCATCTTGTAGAGGGTTAGTGGTTAAACTGATGGATGGGGTGGATGGTGAGCTTCTCGAGTGTAATTAGAATGACATTTGTGTTCGATAGAATAAAATAGATTTTATTGCTACATATATTCAATTAGTATAGTCACAGTTTGTTTTGTCGCCAACTACAGTACTGATTTAGATACAAAAGTACCTAGGCATAGATTCTCTTATTACAAGATTTTGGACAATACGGAAACAAAATATGCAGCATTACAGGAAAGACTTCAGTACAGCAGACCATGGTGTCACTTAGCTTCCAATCTGCACCAGGCCCTGACTGAACATTGTGCTGGCGACTAGCCGCAGCAGGGGGCTGGAAGGTTGCCACAGCATGCTGGGTGACCCCTATGAGAGGAGGCTGGAATGTCACTATGCCATGCTGAGAGGAGGTCACAGTGCCAGGCCAGGAGGTTGCCATACCATGCCAAGAGTCCGTTGGGAGATTCCCACGCCAACACCAGGAGGTTGCTATATGCCAGGCCAAAGTTCATCGTCAGAGGCCAAAAGTCAAGACAAAATAAAAAGCACTAGGGAGAAGAAAAGAAGGGCAGGTGGATCAGACCAGCTCTGGCTGGCACGTCCTACTCTGCCATCTTGCAACAACAAAAAAAAGTGGAGAGTATTCTGTCTCGCTCCAAACTTGCACCTTTATAGGTGGTACACAAGCTTTGAGGAGTTGAGAGATGTGTTAGTTAATTAGACATCTTTTGAATCCATAGCTGTTGAGTTGCTGTTGAAGTCACAGTATTTGAATGGCTGGTCCAATACAGACTCTGGTCAGTGGTTAATTCCCCACCATCACCATGCCCTCTCCTACCTGGTGTTCAAAATGGATGTTGACAACGTGGGATACAGCAATGACAATGCCAGTGAACAGGGGGCACCTTGTTGGAGGTGGTCATTACCTGGCACTTCTGGTTGTGATGTTGCAAATGCAGTCAACATGTATATAAAGCCTTTCTCCTTCATGTTTACTGACTGACCTATGTACTTCTGTAGCATGTGCAATGAGAACCTGAACGTTTGTGAATCCGGGCATAGGAAAGTAAAGATGAGATAAGACCACTAAGTCTGTCTACGGTTACTGCATCCACATGACAGTACAACCCTACTCCGCCTGTCTTTTTTTTTATTATTCATTTGTGGGATTTGGACATCGCTGGCTGGCCAGAATTGATAGCCCATCCCTATTTGCCCATGAGACGCTGGTGGTGAGCTACTTTCTTGACCCGCTGCAATCCAGTTGCTGTGAGTTGACCCACAATGCCAGTAGGGAGGGAATTTCAGGATGTTGACCCAACGACTGTGAAGGAACAGCGGTATATTTCCAAGTCAGGATGGTGAGTGCGTTGGAGGGGAACTTGCAGGTGGTGGTGTTCCCAAGTACCTGCTGCCCTTGTCCTTCTGGATGGAAGTGGCATGGGTTTGGAAGGTGCTGTCTAAGGATCTTGTGAATTTCTGCAGTGCATCTTGTAGATAGTACACACTGCTGCTACTGAGCACCGGAGATTGAATGTTTGGAGATGTGGTGCCATTCAAGGGGTTGCTTTGTCCTGGATGGTGTCAAGCTTCTTGAGTGTTGTTGGGGCTGCACCCGTCCAGGCAAGTGGGGAGTATTCCATCACCCTCCTGACTTGTACCTTGCAGATGGTGGATAGGCTTTGAGATGTCAAGGAGGTGAGTTACTCACTGCAGTATCCCTAGCCTCTGACCTGCTCTTGTAGCCACTGTGTTTATGTGGTAAATCCAGTTGAGTTTCTGGTCAATGGTATCCCCTAATGATGTTGACAGTGGGGGATTCAATGATGATAATACCGTTGAATGTCAAGGGACAGTGGTTAGAGTGTCTCTTATTGGTGATGGTCATTGACGAGAATTTGTCTGGCACGAACGTTACTTGCCACTTGTCAACCCAAGTCTGGATATTGACCAGATCTTGCTGTATTTGAGCACAGACTGCTTCAGTATCTGAAGAGTCACGAATGGTGCTGAACACTGTGCAATCATCAAACAATCCCCACTTCTCATCTTATGATAGAGGGAAGGTCATTGATGAAACAGATGAAGATTGTTGGCCCTAGGACACTACCCTGAGGGACTCCTGTAGGGATGTCCTGGAGCTGAGCTGACTGACCCTCCACAACTACAACCATCTTCCTTTGTGCCAGATATGATTGTAACCAGCGGAGTGTTTGCCCCCTGATACCCATTGATTCCAGTTTTGCCAGGGTACCTTGATGCCATACTCGTCAAATGTGGCCTTGATGTCGATGGCTGTCCCTCTTCCCTTCCCTCTGGAATTCAGCTCTTTTTGTCCATGTTTGAACCAAGGCTGTAATGAGGTCAGGAGCTGAGTGGCCCTGGTGAAACCCAAACTGGGCATCGCTGAGCAGATGCTGTTTGATAGTGCTGTTGATGACCCCTTCCATCACTTTACTGATGATGGAGAGTCCACTGATTGACTGGGGTTGGATTTGTCCTTTTTTTTTTGTACAGGGCATACCTGGAGAGTGACTGGCTGCCAGTAATCAAAATTCTGAGACAATTCATGTACAACAGTGTCCTTCAGGGAAAGAAATCTGCCACCCTTACCTTCTCGGGCTTAGGTGTGACCCCAAACCTATGGAACGTTTAAGACTGAGATTAGAGAAGTGTTTTTCTCTGAATGCCACTGATGTAGAACTCTGTTCCCCAGGCTGTAGTGAAGTCTGGGACTTCAAAATCTAACTTTGCTTTGAATAAGTTCCGATGGAGAGCAGACCGGAAAGTGGAACCGATACCACAACCATGTTAGCCGTGCTCTTCTAGAACATGCAGCTGGGTCAAAACAGTCTACATCTGTGTTGCTACATAGCTAACTCTTAACTGTCCTCTGAAAGAGCCAAGCAAGTCGTTTACCCAAGTGCTGTTAGAGATGGTTACAAATGCTGGCCTTGCCAGTGACACCCACATCTCATGAAGAATAGAGAGAAAAATCCCGACACAATGATACTGGTGCACTCTGTCTCAATGGAATGGTGGAAATAATGAGAAGGTTTTCCTCCCATTCCTTGCTTGAAAGAAAGACACAAGTGAAACATTTCCGAATTTCAGCACCCTAAATAAAAATCAGAAAATGGTGGAAATACTCAGCCATTTTGGCAGCATCTTTGAAAATAGAAGCAGATTTATGAGTTCAAGCAAATGAACTTTTTTGTTAAGAGGTATAACCAGTTTTAGATAAGCACTGAGGCAGAAAAAGTGGGCATGAGGAGAGGGAAAGAACCAAAGGCAAGGTTTACGATCAGGTGGAAGACAGGGGAGATTAATAGCAGTGCGAAGTAAAATCAGATAGTAGGCCAAGTGACTAAACCAGACTGCAGTCTGCTTTTCCCATTCAATAAGTATTTCTGGCATTTTCCATTTTGCTTTAACAGGTTGCTCTTTGGTTTTCCTTTTTTCCAGATTGAGCCTTTTTTAAAAATGGCGGACGGTGGATCTGAGAGAAACAGGCAACATCCCAACAATCTGCAGGGGCTGCTAAGGCTTGCAGTGGAAGCTGGGTCAGTGGGGGATACAGCTCCTGAATTGCATCCCATGCCAGAGGAAGTATGTGTGAATTATTTGTTGTTATTTAACCCACCTCCTGTTCCACACCCTACCCGATGGCCTACTGTTTAAGAGGCACGACAAAGTTAGACAGGTTAGCTGTCTTGGTACTCAAATACTTGCATTTACCAAGTTTGCTGTTGTGAGTCTGGGTAGCAATAAAGCTATAACAGAACATGTTGCAAATGCACTAAAAGCAAGCACCATATCTATGGAGAGAAATGGCAAGTCAACCTTTGACTAATAGCACATCATTTGAGCCATGTCTTACCCAATATTTCCAAAGCTTATTAAAATTTTGGGTGAATAACGATTAGCTTCAGTTGTAACAGCAAGTCCTTGTGAAGAATGCATGCACAATGTAGACACGATCATAACTGAAATGAAAAGAAATTCTTGCATTTTATATTGTTTTGCAGTCAATGAAACACTTTTAAATTTGCCCTCTTGTAAAGCTTGAAATGCAGCAGACAATTTGCAAACAATCCAGCTCTGAGATACAACAATGTGCTGATGGTCACATAATTGGCTTTTTGTGACGAAGGATAGATATTGACCAGGACGTTGGGGATAACTCCCTTGCTCTGAACCATGGCCATGAAATTGTTTCATCCCACGTCAGGAAGCTGCCAGGGCTTTAGTTTAAAGACATTACTTCTGACTTCATAACAAACCCTCAGTACTGTGCTGGAAGTGTCAGCTGAGGTTTTTGTCCATGTCTCTCGAGTGGCATTTGAACCCATGTCCTTCTAATTCTGAATGCTATAGCTGACACCAAAAACAGTTGCCAATTTGTGGCAGATAATAGAATCCCTGAAGTGGAGAAGCAGGCCATTTTGGCCCATCAAGTCCACACTGCCTTTCTGAAGAGCATCCCACCAAGACCCCCCCCCCACCACAAAAACTATCCTGTCACTGTAACTCTGCATTTCCCAAGGCTAATCCATCTAGCCTGCACATCCCAGGATACTGTGGGTGCTTTAATATGGCCAATCCATCTAACCTGCACATCTTCAGACTGTGGGAGGAAACCCATAAAGGCACTGGGAGAACTTGCAAACTCCACACAGAAATCTCCCGAGGCTAGAATTGAACCCAGGTCCTTGGCTCTGTGAGGCAGCAATACTAACCACTGAGACACCATGCAGATATTCAGTTTAGTGATCTATTCAAAAATTGGGAAGAAAGGTGATGTATGGCATGATCTGCAAGGATTGTTGTCTCCTGTAACTTAAAAGTTGTCTGTCTGCAGCATTAAATATCTTTGTAGACTCACTTCTCATTTCAACTTTTTAAATTTCATATCTTCCACGTAAATTTTATCTTCACCTGAATACATCACAATCCAGGAATCAAGCTGGGGAGTGTCAGGTTGATGTTCGATAAAATCCAGCTCTGCTAATTGAACTGAAGTAGTCCAGAGCCTGACATCCGTCTTGTACATGTGTTACTGCTGTCTGACCTCTTATTTCTCGCTCTCACACTCTTCCTTTTTCCACCCAAAGCGAAGACAGTGGCTGCAGGATGCACTATCGGATGTGTTTAATGGGCACCTTGATGAAGTGAAACAGATCAAGGATTGTCTTCAAATTCTGAGCGATACTTCTGAAGATGACCTGAACGAGGATGGAAGGAGGAGCAATGCACTCGATACCGTGGCCGATCTGTGTGAAAACCTAGACAATGCAGGAGGTAATTGATGTTGCCTTTGAACCCTGGGAGTCTTTTCCAATTTCTAAAGACTTGAGGAAAGTGTTGGCTTTTGTATAATAACTTTTACACTCTCACTATATCCAAAGTACTTTATCACCAATGACGTTCTTCAATGTGTAACTGCTATTATGGAGACTGGAAACCATGACTGATCTTTTTCAATGTTCAACGAAGGGAGGTTTATTAATGCTCTTTTTGCTTTATTTAGATTTCTGTAAGCTGGGTGGCATGCAGATTGTGGTCCAGAACTTCCTGGAATGCCCGGACCCGGAGCTCCGATGGCGAGCGGCGCACCTCATTGGCACCTGTAGCCAGAATAACCCCTTTGTCCAGGAGCACGTGTTGAACCTGGGCACCATGTCCAAACTCCTGGACCTTCTGAACAGTGACAGCAACGACATGGTGCGAATCAAGGCCCTCTTTGCTGTATCCTGTAAGTGATGCCAGTTTTCCCTGGATGTAGTGGAGAAAGGGGTAGGAGTCGCCATGGTAACATCAGGCTTCCCTCCGTGCTAGCTCCATGACTATAAGAATGACTTGTGTTAATTTACCATCTTTCGTGACTCCAGAATGTCCCAAAGTGCTGCAGAGACATCCGAGTACCTTTTGAAGTAAAAACCCTGTTGTGATTAGGGGAAAAAGCAGCAGTCAATTTGTGCACAGCAAACTACCACAAACAGCAACCAGATATTTTGTTTCTTAATCGATTGAGTTAGAATATATTAAAGTTAGCTTTATTGTCACGTGCTCACGTGAGTACAGTGAAAAGTTTACAATTTGCCACTTACGGCACCATTTAAATACAAAGGTATCTTGGTATAGATTCTTCAGTACAATGTCTTTGGGGAAAAAATCAGCAAGTGAAGAAATTAAAATAGACCTTCAAAAGTACAAAGTCATAGGAATAAATTAGAAAAGTGAAGAGATAAAACGTTCTGAATACCAATACTTCCACAATAATATAATAAAGAAAAAATAAATTTAGAAGGAGAATTTTGACAAAGTTCACAGTCTATTTCACAGCTCTGAGCTTGAGGATCCCCCTCCCAATGTCCAGAATTCCCCCGCTCCTCTTCAAAACAGCATGGAATCATTTGTGAGCATCTGAGGGTGCTCAGGCCATATTAGAATGCACAGTGTGGAAAACTGGGTGGGACTGTCAATAACAAGCATTTATGGAGCACCTTTACTGTAGAAAGAGTCTCCCAAGGAAGACATGTACACTGAGAGAAGTACAAGAAAAAGCTTTAGTGATGGCATGGGTCTCTCTACACTGCTGTCTTAAAGGTGGAGGCAAGGTTTAGAGAATTAATATCCAATGGATGGACCTAAACAGCTGCTGATATGGCCAGTGTCCAGGCCCACAGGGAGGGATGTGCAGTTGAGGAGACAATGTTGCAGTGGTAATATCAGTGAGCTAGTAATCCAGAGGTGAGGCTATTTTTTTTATTGCAAAAGGATACTTTATTCATCAAAATTATCTATAAGTATATAGGTTCTAAAAATAACATTGGAATTTGACATTCCTCTAGAGTTTCCCTGCAGTTGCAAAACAAGATAATTTTCTACTCATGCAAGGTGTCTTGGACCTTAAGACACTCTTGTTACACTTTTTCTCTTTATACTCTTTACCTGTAGTTCACCTTACTCCTGATGAAGAGCTCATGCTCGAACTGTTGATTTTCCTGCTCCTCGGATGCTGCCTGACTGGCTGTGCTTTTCCAGCACCATACTCTTGACTACCCCCACCTCCAGTCCTGAAGAAGGGTTGTATCTGAAACATGAACTTCTCCACCATCTGATGCTGCCTGGGTTGCTGTGTTCTTCCAGCCTCATGTTTGGCAGAAAGACCGAAGACAGTGGTCTTTTCCCACTGCGCCTTGGTGGCAGCTGTCTTTAGTGTGTCCCTCAGCACGTGGTCCTGGACTTTGGAACGTGCCAGTCTGCAACACTCAGTCACCTCTTTACCCTGCAAGACCAACTGTTTTAGACAGACTGAGAAACATCTTTCACTGAGTTAGTGCTCCTCCAGGCGCAATCAATGCTAGAGGTTCAGGCTAATGCTTTGGGGGCAGGAGTTCAATTCTTACCATGGCAACTTTAAATTCAGTTAGTTAATTAGGAATTGAAAGCTAACCACAGTGATGGTGACCGTGACCAGTGTCATTGTCCAATAAGTCGATGTGGGTCAGTAATGTCCTTTAGGGAAAGAAATTGGCAGCCCTTCACCTCATCTGACCTACACATGACTCCAGATGCATAGCAATGTAGTTGAGACCCTCACTACTCTCTCCAATGGCATAACATGCCACTCAGTTCAGGAGCAGTTATGGGATGGGCAACAAGTGCTCTTGTCAGCAACATCCACGTTGCAGGCAGGCATTTGACTAGGAGTTTAGGCAGAAAGTATAAATGGACGTTTTTCTTTTTAATTTCTTCATGGAGTGTGGGCATCGCTGGCAAGGCAAGCATATTTTTAGCCATCTCTTGAGACGATGTTGGTGAATTGCCGCCTTGGTTGCTGTAGTTCATATGGTGAAGTTATACCTGTGTTTTACAATGTCCAGGTCTGATTTCTTGGGGAGGGTAAAGATTTTGCATTTACAGTACACATTGTCATCAAATATCACCTTATCCTTGCAGATGAAGAACTGGACTGTGCTTTTGAATTAATACCTGTTGTGCTTTGTTCATTGTTTCACCAACAGTAGGTGTTGGATATCGTTTGCTCGCTGAGCTGGAAGGTTCATTTTCAGACGTTTTGTCACCATACTGGGTAACATCTTCAGTGAGCCTCCGGACAAAGCACTGCTGGTGTTTCCTGCTTTCCGTTTGTGTTTGGGTTACTTTGGGTTGGTGATGTCGTTTCCTGTGGTGATGCTGTTTCCTGTTCTTTTTTGCGGGGGAGGTGGGGGTGGTAAATGGGGTCCAAGTCAATGTGTTTGTTGATAGAGTTCCGGTTGGGACCCCATTTACTACCCACGAGAAAAAGAACAGGAAATGACATTGCCACAGGAAATGGCATCACTACAGGAAATGGCATCACCAACCCAAGGAAACACCAACAGTGCTTCATCCAGAGGCTTGCTGAAGATTGTGCATAGTATGTTGACGAAACGTCTGAAAATGAATCTTTCAGCTCAGCAAGCAAACTTGCATCCAGAACTTCAACCTGAGCTACCAGTCTTCTCAAGACTTGCTAACAGTAGGTGTTTATCATACATTGGAAGGTTGACCTAGATACTAATGCAACCCCCTCTCCTCCCACTTCTTTTAGGTTTGGTGCGTGAGCAGGCGGCTGGTTTACTTGAGTTTGTCGACCGCGATGGTTTCTCCGTGCTGATGAGAGCCATGCAGAGCGGCATTGAGAAGTTGAAAGTGAAAGCTGCGTTCCTGCTGCAGAACCTGCTCATCAGCAACCCTGAGCACAAAGGTCAGAATTTGCCTTAATCAAGGTGTAGATAGATGGGTGATCCCACATCGTCCTAGCCCAGACTGAAATTGTGGGGCAATTGGGTTTGAAGTTTTATTTCTTCATTTTTTCCCCATTTATCTCCCCTCTTCTACTGAAGGTGCTGACTCATGCTAGGAGGCAGTTCCACATTGGTCGTTTATCCCCAGTAAGTATTGGCAGGCAGTTTGATTTTGCCCTCCTGCATGAACACACACTGACAGAAAGAGTTGGTGAGCACTAGTGCAGGAGGCTTGTTTATGACTTCAGTCAGGTTTGTTGTGGTTGAGGCTTGTTTTGGAATCTGGAATCAACTGAAACATCAAAGTCCAGGTTTTATATTTGGCCACTCCAGTTGGTACATTTGTCCCCACAGCTTGCACTTACTGTAACAACAAAAGCTTGTATTCATATGGTGGCCATAAGGGGGCATGAGAAGTTGGCAGGTAGGATCAAGGAAAACCCTAAAGCTTTCTATAGATATATCAGAAATAAAAGAATGACTAGAGAGATACTAGGGCCAATCAAGGATAGTAGTGGGAAGTTGTGCATGGAGTCCGAGGAGATAGGGAAAGCACTAAATGAATATTTTTCATCAGTATTTACGCTGGAAAAAGACAATGTTATCGAGGAGAATACTGAGATACAGATTACTGGACTAGATGGGATTAACGATCATAAAGAGGAGATGTTAGCAATTCTGGAAAGCGTGAAAATAAATAAGTCACCTGGGTTGGATGGGATTTATCCTAGGATTCTCTGGGAAGCCAGGGAGGAGATTGTAGAGCCTTTGGCTTTGATCTTTGTCATCACTGTCGACAGGAATAGTGCCAGAAAACTGAAGGATAGCAAATGTTGCTCCCTTGTTCAAGAAGGGGACTAGAGACAACCCTGGTAATTATAGACCAGTAAGCCTTACGTCTTTGTGGATAAACTATTGGAAAACGTTATAAGAGATAGGGTTTATAATCATCTAGAGAGGAATAAGTTGATTCGGGATAGTCAACACGGTTTTGTGAAGGGTAGGTAGTGTCTCTCAAACCTTATTGAGTTCTTTGAGAAGGTGAGCAAATGGATGAGGGTAAAGCAGTTGATGTGGTGTACATAGATTTCATTAAGGTGTTTGATAAGGTTCCACGCGGTAGGCTATTGCACTAAATATGGAGCCCTTGGATTGAGGGTGATTTAGTGGTTTGCATCAGAAATTGGCTAGCTGAAAGAAGATAGCTGATGGTGGTTGATGGGAAATGTTTACCCTGGAGTTTAGTTACTAGTGGTGAACTGCAAGGATCTGTTTTGGGGCCATTGCTGTTTGTTATTTTTATAAATGACCTAGATGAGGGCATTGAAGGCTGGGTTAGTAAATTTGCAGATGACACATAGGTCAGTGGAGTTGTGGATACTGCTGAAGAATGTTGCAGGTTACAGAAGGACATATATAAGCTGCAGAGAGGTGGCAAATGGATTTTAATGCAGAAAAATGTGAGGTGATTCACTTTGAAAGGAACAACAGGAATAAAGAGTGCTGGGCTAATGGTAAGATTCTTGGTGGTGTAGATGAGCAGAGAGATCTCAGTGTCCACGTACTTAGATTCCTAAAGGTTGGCACTCAGGTTGATAGGGTTGTTAAGGTAAATGGTGTGTTAGCTTTTATTGGTAGAGGAATTGAGTTCTGGAGCCATGAGATCATGCTGCAGCTGTACAAAACTCTGGTGCAGCCACATTCGGAGTATTGTGTATAGTTCTGGTCACCGCATTATAGGAAGGATGTGGAAACTTTGAAAAGGGTTCAGAGGAGATTTACTAGGATATTGCCTGGTCTGGAGGGAAGGCCTTATGAGGAAAGGCTGAGGGACTTGAGGCTGTTTTCATTAGAAAGAAGAAGTTTGAGAGGTGACTTAATTGAGACGTATAAGATAATCAGAGAGTTAGATAATGTGGACAGTGAGATCGCTTTTCCTTGGATGGTGATGGCTAGCATGAGGGGTCATAGCTTTAAATTGAGGGGTGATGGATATAGGACAGATGTCAGAAGTAGTTTCTTTACTCAAAGAGTAGTAGGAGCATGGAACGCACTGCCTGCAACAGTAGTAGAACTCGCCAACTTTAAGGGCATTTAAATGGTCATTAGATAAACATATGGATGAAAGTGGAATAATGTAGGATAGATGGGCTTCAGATTGGTTCCCCAGGTCAGTGCCACTTCGAGGGCCAAGGGGCCTGTACTGCTCTCTGTTCACGTTCTTAACATTATACAATGAGGCGTTTCACCATTGTGTTATGAAGCAACGTGTGATGCCAAATGGCATGAGGAAATTTTAGAACAGTTCGCTTATTTAAAAGAAAATAAAATAAAGAACTGCAGATGCTGGAGATCTGAAACAAAATCTGAAGGTGCTGGAAAAAAGCAGAGTGAACGTTTTGAGTCCAGAGACTATTTGTTGGAACTCTTATTTAAAGGGTTAGGCTTTGAAGAGCAGCTTAAAGGAGGAAAGAAAGCCAAAAGATATATAGGAAGAGATTTCCACGTCCATTCATGGTACAGTCAGGTTTCACCAGAGGCCAGAATTCCAGGAGGGCTGACAATTCAGAGATTATTGGGGCTGTCAGATGTTATAACGATGGGAAGGGTGAGGCCATGGTGGGGTTTAAAAATGAGGTTGGGAATTTTAAGGTTGCTTCATAGGGAGGTTAATGTAGTTTATCATGTGCAGCAGCGATGAATGGTCTGGGCTTGAAATCATTTGGAACATGGGCAGTGAAGGTTTGGGTGACATCATGTTACTGGGGAGTAAATTTGGAAGGCTACCTAGGAATGTGTTAGAATAGTCTGGAAGTAGCAAAGCTTTCCTGAAGCAGTGGGAAGTGTAGGCGGAGTCAATGGAAGGAAGGTTTGAGTTTTGTGATAGATTGAGCTGCATTCACAATTCTGTAATTTCTTACGGTCACGGAGCAGATATCTGTGCTGCTGTGATGCATCCGGATAGGAGATGCATGTGTAAAAATTGTTAAGACTCATTGTGGCCATGCCGAAGTTCCTTAACCTTCTGAGGAAGTAAACTTTGAACTGAATGTTCAAGCCATCTCAAAGGGCATTTAAGAGTCAACCACATTACTGTGGTTGGGAGTGGAATGTGGCCAGACCAGATAAGGGAGATGTACTTCTTTAAACTATGTTGGTGACTTCTTTTTGATAAAAATCATTGATCATTTCTTGATCACTATTACTGACTACAGATTTTGCTAATTGAATTTAAATTTCACTAGCTGTAGTGGTGTGCTTGAAACCTTATCAGGGCATTAGCCTGAGCCTTGGAATTGGTGATCTAGTGACGTTCCCACTATGCCACCGTCTCCCTGAGACAGGCGATGTTACAAAGGTAGAAATAGGCATCTGCACAGAACTGTTTTATTCTGCAGCCACTCTAACTCTGGTAAAATGCAATCAAATTTGACCTGATGCAGGAGCAGTTTAGGCTTAACCACTCGGTTTACACACCAGAGCTTTCACATTAGTACAGAGCCTTAGTATTGTAGTGGATTTAGGGTCAGTACGGGAGCCGGGTATGGTGGTGTTTGATGCTGCCTAGATTTGTTCTTGTACCATTAATATGTGACGTTATCTTAGATAAGGATTGCACAGGGAGCATGTAATTTGATTCCTTGCGTGGCGTTGAAGGCACGGATCTCGCATTGCTCATCAAGGTCCTCATTAACATGGCTGCTGACAATGGCAGATCCCACTGATTTTCTGCTTCGTAGACCAGGAAATTCCACATCGCAACTCCAGTGTGTGCTGACTGAGTTCTTTTATGTGGAAATGACCCTTAACTGTAGTGTTTTCTAACCCCTCCCCCCAAAAAGTCCCTCAAATCTTTACTGGAGGTACCTTTGAAAAGTAGACAGGATTGGGCTTGTTTGTGATGCTGTGTTTGAATAGCCCACCGACTGTTGGATGGGATTTTTGTCAAATTGGGATAGAGCTGACACAGATGGAACTGCAATCCAGCAAGAAGCCAGTACTTCATAAAGGGAGGGGTGAAACTTGATCATATTGCGAGAGCAAGACTACAGGAACTGTCAACCCTGCTTCAAGCAGTAGTAGGGATTTGCAGATCCTTCATACATAATTTAAAATAGATCAAGAAGAATATTTCTTACAATGCTGTGAGGCCATTGAAATCATTGTCACAAGGCCATTGGATTACAAGTTTGCATTTTCCCTTCCTACAGATGTTCTCTGCTCAATGGGGATGGTACAGCAATTAGTGGCACTCATACAGACAGAACATGATTCCTTTCATGAGCATGTTCTGGGTGCACTTTGCAGGTGAGTGAGATAAGCCTTCTTTCCCTCTCACAGTATCATTACTACTGTTTACTGACCTTGCAATTACCCACTTGTGCATCTATTCCTCTGAGTGAGCATTGGTGGACTGTTTAACCGTGGGGACTTTATCGCTGAGCTCGATCCTGTTCAGGCTCAATCGTGCACTTTCCTGCTGTGATTCCTTTAATTAGCAGGTGGAGACAAATGAGTTCAAATAGCTAACTTATTGAAGTTTCGGGATAGAGCAAATCTGTTTGATGTTATGTTTGGGGAGATTTGATAAAACTGTGGAAGATTGTGACAGGTTTACAGAGGCTGACAAAAGCAGTTACAGTTAACTGATCACACAAGAACTCAGGGACACAGATTTAAGCATTTGGACCATGGAAGGAAGGTGGAGTTTGCAAAGAACTTGCCTGATGCAGCAAGTGTTAATGGCCTGGTGCTTGTGGCTCATAACGTAGTGGAAATGGAAACTAAGAACAATTTCAGAAGGAAATGAGCAAAATAAATTTGTAGGGCTACGTCGAATGAAATTGCTCCGCAGTGAGCTGGTGTGAACTCGAGCTGCATCACTGCTCAGTAAGTTGTCATTATTCTTTATGTTGGAACATTGGAGGCATAAAAGGAGAAAGGAAGTGCTCACCTTTGACATTTACCTTCAGTCTGTGGGAGGAAAGAGTGGGTCCAAATTGGTATTTTAAGCTTAAAGAAGATCAGTTATGAGCACAAGAAAGTAGAGCTAGCTGGTAAATTAGAATAAGAAAGAGGTGAATAGAGATGCAGTGCAGACTCGGAAGAAATGCATTTCAATGAGAAACAAAAATTCCAAGGGGAGGACCCACTAACTTTAAAAAAAAAAAGCTAAAGACAGTTTCAAACCTGAAGGAAAAACACATAAATGGAGAATGCTGGTGAATGTCAGTAGATTAATCGCTCCTTCCTTAATTATTTTTAGTCACTCTTTCTGTTTTATTTTGTTTAAAGTATGACAAAAAAGCTGGAAGGGTTTCTTTAGATACTTAAAAAGAAAAGAGATAACAAAGTGAGTGTAGATCCTGTAGAAAGTGTGACTGTAGAGTTAATAAGGGTAAGTAGCAAAATGGCAAATGAATTAAACAGATATGTTTCATCAGCCTTCACTGTGTAAGGTACACAGGTAATAAAACAAAAATAGCTATAAGTCGGGAAATGGAAAGGAGAGAGGAACTCGCAATCACCAGGGAAGTGGTATTGAGCAAATGACTGGAGCTGCAGCCAGCCAAGTCCCCACATTCTGATCAACTTCTTCCTAGGGTCTTTGAAATAGTGTGTAGTGCGATAGGTGATGCAGGTCGTTCTGCTATAATGTGTTTCTCCAGCACAAATTCACTGTAACGTGATTGGCAAATTGGGGAAGCTGTTTCTAAAGTGCCAGCTTTTTGAAACGTGCTGGCTGTAATGCAATTACATCGCCAACACTTTAAGTGCTGCATCTAAAGTGTGATTTTTTTTTTTATAATGCGGGGGGTTTGCACAAGAACACAACTGTTGCATTGTAGAGCTGCCCATGTGTTGGTTTCCATTTTCTAAAATTCTCTAGATTTGGGAAAGGTTCCATTTAATTGGAAAGTAACGAATGTAGCTCCTTTTTTTGATTGAAAAAGGAATGGAGACAGGGTGCAGAGAACTATAGTCGAGAGTGTGGTGTTGGAAAAGCACAACTGGTCAGGCAGCATCCAAGGAGCAGGAGAATCGACATTTTGGGCACGAGCTCATGCTCGAAGTATTAACTCTCCTGCTGCTCAGGTGCTGCCTAACTGGCTGTGCTTTTCCAGCTTTTCAACTCTGATTTCCAGCATCTGTGGTCCTAACTTTCTCCTGCTCTAGTTGTTAAACCATGATGTGCTATTTTCCGAGATGCACAGGACCAGTTATTTTTATTTTAAATTAAAAGTATGCAAAAGTTTGCTTTCTGTTGTTCCTTCACTCTTTTTATGTGTGTGCGTGTGGGGGAAGGGGAAGCAAGCGCGGAGGTTGTTGTACATGATAGGCCCTGACCAGGTTTCTCTGCTTGAATGGCTCTGTGTTTTCTCTTTCCCCTCTGCAGCCTTGTGACAGACTTTCCTCGTGGCGTGAGGCAGTGCCAAGAACTGGAACTGGGTCTGGAGGACATTCTGCTTGAGAGATCACAGATGCTGAAAGATCAAGAAGAATTTCAGGTGCGCAGGAGGTTTTACATATGGCTTGACATTGGAAACCCAAGCTAGTTGCTATTGTATTATTGTTAGAATTATTATTGCACACTTATTCTCCCAGAAGCCACTCAGCTGAATCAGTTTATGTTTTTTTTTTTGAAGGGGTCATAGGTGTTGTTGGCGAGGCCAGCATTTGTTGCCCAGAAGAGGCAATGGCCTAGTGCTATGATCACTGGACTGTTAACCCAGAGACCCAGGGAATGTTCTGGGGACCTGGGTTTGAATTCTGCTGTGGCAGATGGTGGAAGTTGAACTCAATAAAAATCTGGAAGTAAAAGTCTAAGGATGACCACAAATCCATTGTCGATTGTTAGAAACTCCCATCTCATTCACTGATGTCCTTTAAGAAGGAAATCTGCCATCCTTTCCTGGTCTGGCCAACATGTGACTCCAGATCCACGGCAATGTGGGTGACTCTTCAGGCCATTCCTGAAGAAGGGCCTGGGCCCGAAACATCGAATCTCCTGTTCCCTGGATGCTGCCTGACCTGCTGTGCTGTTCCAGCAATAAAGTTTCAACTTTGATCTCCAGCATCTGCAGACCTCACTTTCTCCTGGGTGACTCTTAACTACAATTAGAAATGGGCAATAACTGGTGGCTTGGCCAACTACATCCTCATCCCGCGAAAGAGTTTTTTTAAGCAATCCCTAATTGCCCTTCAGCTGAGTGACTTGCTTGGCCATTGCAGTGATCAGTTAAGAGTAAATTACATTGCTTTGGGTCTGGACTCTCAAGTAGACTAGACCAGACAAGGACTGCCGATTCATTCTTTAAAGGGCATTAGTGAGAGAAATGGAGTTTTTGACACTTGGGCATAATTGTCAATTTTACCATTATTGATTATCGTTAGTCACTAAGACTAGCTTTATATTCCAGATTTATCTTTTAATAATTGAATTCAAGTTCCACCCCCTGTTGGAGTCAACTCCATGACCCAGGCTCACTCAGCCAGTAACAATACCACTACGTCATCCTCTATCACGAGGATCCACATGAGCCTTCTCTCTACCTTTGTATTCTTTTCTCTCCTGTGTCGCATGTAAGCAATAGCTACAGAGTACAGAGGTTATTGGTCAACCTTTTGTTGCTTTTATTAGAATCATGCATTTATGGCCCCTACTTGAAAACATCTGTACGTCCAGCTTGACCTACCCTCTGCAATCTTAAGGACCTCTCCCAGAATCTACCTTCAGCCATCTCATTTATAGGGAAAAGAGCCTAAACCTGTTTAAACTTTTCTGATGCTTGTAACCTCAGTCCTACCGTTCAAACCATTTGCACTTCCTCTGCTGCCTCTATATTAGATTGCTTACAGTGTGGAAACAGGCCCTTCGGCCCACACCGACCCGCCAAAGCGCAACCCACCCAGACCCATTCCCTTACATTTACCCTTTCACCTAACGCTATGGACAATTTAGCATGGCCAGTTCACCTAACTGGCACATTTCTTTTTGGACTATGGGCGGAATCTGGAGCACCCAGAGGAAACCTACGCAGACATGGGGAGAACGTGCAAACTGCACACACAGTCACCTGAGGCGGGAATTGAACCTGGGTCTCTGGCACTGTGAGGCAGTAGTGCTAACCACTGTGCTACCGTGCCGCCCATTATGGGAACATACTAAACAAGTATTTTCTTTCTGCAATGTGGACTATTTGTTGCTTTCTTTGACCTGTAGAATTCTGCGAACCTGTGACAAGTCCTTTATCCACAAATTTGATATTATAGTTAAGAAAAAGAAGAAAGCATATGTCATGTATAGGCAGGAGAGATTGGGTGAAACCTGAGAAGAGTATAAAGGCAGTAACAGTGTACTTGAGAGGGAAATCAGGAGGGCAAAAAGGGGACATGAAATACCTTTGGTAAGTAGGATTAAGGAGATTCCCCAAAGAGTTTTTATAAATCTATTAAGGACAAAAGGGTAACTAGGGTAAATAGGGCTCCTCAAAGATCAGCAAGGCGGCTTATGTGTGGAGCCGCAGGAGATGGGAATATACTAAACGAGTGTTTTGCATCAGTGTTTACTGTGGAGAAGGACATGGAAGATATAGAATGTAGGGAAATAGATGGTGACATCTTGAAAAAAATCCATATTACAGAGGAGAAAGTGCTAGATGTCTTGAAATGAATAAAAGTGATAAATCCCCAGCACTGTACCCTTGAACTCTGTGGGAAGCTAGGGAAGTGATTGCTGGGCCTTTTGCTGAGATATGTGTATCATCGATAGTCACAGGTGAGGTGCCGGATGACTGGAGGTTGGCTAATGTACCACAATTTAAGAAAGGT
The DNA here is from genome assembly GCF_037043375.1 of Chiloscyllium plagiosum. Lineage (NCBI taxonomy): Eukaryota > Metazoa > Chordata > Chondrichthyes > Orectolobiformes > Hemiscylliidae > Chiloscyllium > Chiloscyllium plagiosum. The sequence goes on along the minus strand of NW_028270171.1, from coordinate 13,064,823 downwards.
GGTAAGGAAAGCCAGGGAACTATAGACCAATGAGCCTGACATTGGTGGTAGGCACATTGTTGGAGGGAATCCTGAGGGTCAGGGTTTACATGTATTTGGAAAGGCAAGGACTGATCAGGGTTACTTAACATGACTGTGTGCGTGGGAAATCATGTCTCACAAACTTGGTTGAGTTTTTGAAGTAGTAACAAAGAGGATTGATGAGGGCAGAGCGGTGGATGTGATCTATATGGACTTCAGTAAGGCATTCGACAAGGTTCCCCATGGGAGACTGATTAGCAAGGTTAGATCTCATGGAATACAGGGAGAACTAACCATCTGGGTACAGAAGTGGCCGAAGGTAGAAGACAGGGGAGAGGGTTGCTTTTCAGGCTGAAGGCCTGTGACCAGTGGAGTACCACAAGGATCGGTGCTGGGTCCACTACTTTTTGTCATTTATATAAATGATTGGATGTGAGCATAAGAGGTACAGTTAGTAAGTTTGCAGATGACACAAATTGGAGGTGTAGTGGACAGCGAAGAGGGTTATCTCAGATTACAACGGGATCTTGATCAAATAGGCTAATGGGCTGAGAAGTGGCAGATGGAGTTAATTCAGATAAATGCGAGGTGCTGCATTTTTGGAAAAGCAAATCTTAGCAGGACTTGTATACTTAATGGTAAGGTCCTAGGGAGTGTTGCTGAAAAAAGAGACCTTGGAGTGCTGGTTCATAGCTCCTTGAAAGTGGAGTCGCAGGTAGATAGGATAGTGAAGAAGGTGTTTGGTATGCTTTCCTTTATTGGTCAGAATATTGAGTACAGGAGTTGGGAGGTCATGTTGTGGCTGTACAGGACATTGGTTAGGCCACTGTTGGAATATTGCGGGCAGTTCTGGTCTCCTTCCTATTGGAAAGATGTTGTGAAACTTGAAAGGGTTCAGAAAAGATTTACAAGGATGTTGCCAGGGTTGGAGGATCTGAGCTACAGGGAGAGGCTGAACAGGCTGGGGCTGTTTTCCCCGGAGTGTCGGAGGCTGAGGGGTGACCTTATAGAGGTTTACAAAATCATGAGGGGCATGGATAGAATAAACCGATTAGTTTCTCTGGGGTGGGAGAGTCCAGAACTAGAGGGCATAGGTTTAGGGTGAGAGGGTAAAGATATAAAAGCGGCAACGTTTTCACGCAGAGGGTTGTGTGTGGAAGAAATGAGCTGCCAGAGGAAGTGGTGGAGGCTGGTACAATTACGGCATTTAAAAGGCATCTGGATGGCTATATGACTAGGAAGGGTTTAGAGGGATATGGGCCAAATGCTGGCAAATGGGACTAGATTGGGTTGGGATATCGGGTCTGTTTCTGTGCTGTACATCTGTATGGCATCAATTTTAAAGGTCAAGTTTCTGACCATTTATTTAAAAATTGGTGGATTAAATGTTGACATCTTTGCAGCCATCTGCAGTACCACAACGCTCCTGTTGACAATGCTGTACTCCTCAATCAACTGATTGTTCAGCATCTCACAGGTTCAGGAAAAAACAGGTGAAAGTTTCAGATGTGTAGGTTATGTCAAGTATCTTCCATCATACCTGACTGACTGACTGCAATTCAAAACCCAAAAGTACTGCACATCGAGTTGTGGACAAGAAGATAACTTTGTTTTATTATAATCCATTTCCTTTGTCATTTGTTGAAGTGCAAGAATTTATAATAATTGAAGAACTGTGGATGCTGGAAATCTGAAATAAAAAGGGTTATGAATTACAAAAATACTACTTTTAGTGCTTTAGTTTTCTCCCACAGTTCAAAGATGTGGGCGGCACGGTGGCACAGTGGTTAGCACTGCTGCCTCGCAGCGCCAGAGACCCGGGTTCAATTCCCGCCTCAGGCGACTGACTGTGTGGAGTTTGCACGTTCTCCCCGTGTCTGCGTGGGTTTCCTCCGGGTGCTCCGGTTTCCTCCCTCTTCGCTGTCCACTATACCTCCAATTTGTGTCATCTGCAACACAGTCCAAAGATGTGCAGGTTAGGTGAATTGGCCATGCTAAATTGCCCGTAGTGTTAGGTAAGGGGTAAATGTAGGGGCATGGGTAGGTTGCACTTCGGCGGGGCGGTGTGGACTTGTTGGGCTGAAGGGCCTGTTCCACACTGTAAGTAATCTAATCTAATGTGCAGGTTAGATGGATTGGTCATGATAAATTGCCCATAGCGTCCAGGGATGTACATATTAGGTTGATTAGTCATGGGAAATATAGGGTTACATGTAAGGGGCTGTGTCTAGGTGGGCTGCTGTTTGGAGAGTCGATGTGGACTTGATGGGCCGAATGGCCTGCTTCTACACTATAGGGATTCTTTGAAACATAAGCTGTAACCCTTTTATCCTAAATACGCACGCGATTTCAAATAGGACAAAAGACAGTTTGTCTCAATGTTTTGGGTGGAGGAGAAAACATATTTGGGGCAATACTATTTTGTAACACAAGGGCAGACCACAAAAGTAGAATGGGTTCTCAATTTTTATGGATGATTAGAGTATGAGGAGATCAGCAGAGATGCTAAAAGAATGAAATCTGTCTGACTTTAATCTTTCAACAGGAAGAGTTGGAGTTCTGCGAGCATCTCCTGCAAACTTGCTTCAGCCAGCCAGAGGAGCATGGGATGGATCGGTGATGTGCTGCTGCACTGTCAGAGAAAAGTGCTTTGATTTTTTTCAAATGGCTTCCCACCATTGGAATCTGTAAAGACTCCAAAGCCTAGAGTGTTTTGAATGAGCCTACATATTACACGTATTTAAAAATGTGGACTGTTTAAAAAACTTTTGTTTGATCTTTTAATGGTTCCAGGTAGAAATGTACAAAACTCCCAAAAGGAGCTTTTCCCGGTTACCCTTCATAATGAATTCCTGTTCGGCGTTCAATTTGTTTCCAGCCACCCTAATTTTCCTTTAGTCAACTGTAGGATAAATACAGTCAGCAAGTTGTGACTGGTATTAATTATAATTTCAGTCACTTACTGTCTAAAACCTTTAGCTGCAAATGTTTTATTTCAGGTATTAGGTTGCTGACAGACTGCTAGATAGAGACTGTCCTCAGCTATGTTGTGTACAGTTGCTGGCCTGATAGTACCAAGAGCCACTCTTGTGGTGCTGTCGTAGTGTCCCTACTCCTGGAACAGGAGGCCTGGGTTCAAGTCCCAGAGATACATGAATAGGTTGATTTAAAAAGTACTTTTAGTACAGCAATGAAAAGACATATTGTTGCAATTTGCATGCATCAGTTACCCCATTCTTTCTAGCCCCTGCTTGGCAGCTTTCCTGCAGCCAGCCTAGGGACGCACGGTTTGCTTCTGAGTGTCTGTCTGTCTGTGCTCTCGGGCTGCTGTGACGCACAAACCCAGACAAGTGACTTCAATCTGGTGAAGTTGCTGAGAACGGTACCCTAGTCTCTGATCTCGGGACACCTTTCCCCACGCACTGGTCTATAATTTGAAGTGCTCGCTGTAGCAGTTCAAATGAAAAAATAAGTTGAATTTTAAGCAGCGAGGGGCAATTTTAAACTCTGTCATCTAATGCAAGCATTTTAAGTTACCTTCTTAGTCTGGAAACATTAATTAAGCACTGTGTGCAGGATGACAGGGGTGTGATTCATTCGTGTGTTGATGACCACAAGGGTTGCTGACTCTGACTTGGCTGTGAGTTAATGCTTAACCTGCAGTTCGAAGGATTAGCTGCGGTTCTGCTGAGAGAGGGCAGCCTTATGTGTCTCTAGCTGTCAGGTGGCCTCTGGGCATCGTGCAGATCCTGGAAGATGCACACTGTGTTACTGATCACTCCACAGTTCATTCTAAATTCAGAAGCAATGTTGTATGTTGATTTAAAAACTGAAGCAAAGATATGACTGTAATAACCCGGCAGTATTTGAAGTCTTTATTTTGTTTTTCTGCAAAACGTTATGATTCAGTTTCTGTGAAAAAAATATACTTTTTGAATACATTCCAATCTACATTTTTCTTTGACTCTGGCAGTCATCAAATTGACACGATCTCCCTTCTGTGTTTTTTTTTAAAACATAATCTTCACCTTTCTCTAAAATGACTCAGTGTCATGATATTGGTCCCACTGTTCACTTTCCTGAAGAAGGGCTTATGCCCGAAACGTCGATTCTCCTTCTCCTTTGATGCTGCCTGACCTGCTGCGCTTTTCCAGCAACACATTTTTAACCCACTGTTCAACAGACAATCATCAGTAAACAACAACTTTCATTTATGTGGCTCTTCTAAGTAAAATGTGTTACTGATTAAAAAACACATTTTGTCAAAAACCTTTTGTCTTGCACTCATCAGGGCCCTTTGCAAGAATGCCAATTCACAATGTAGGTTTGCTCACTGAGCTGGAAGGTTCGTTTTCAGACGTTTCATCACCATAACTAGGTAACATCTTCAGTGAGCCTCCGGGCGAAGCACTGCTGGTGTTTCGCGTTTTCTATTTATATGTTTGGGTTTCCTTGGGTTGGTGATGTCATTTCCTGTTCTTTTTCTCGGGGCGTAGTAAATAGGATCCACGTCAATGTGTTTATTGATAGAATGCCAATCCAGTGTGAAATCCAGCATTTTCACAATTAGAGAGAAGAATGCTAATTGGTTGGTACGTGGACTTTGGTAAAATTGCCATGATGATGTTTGATAATTAAGTGCCAGGCTTTGTTTCAGTTTTTCAGACAGATTGATGACAAATCAGAGTCAACATTATAAACCCTCCAAGTGACTTCCTCAACCAGTGACTGACTATTACTTATTCATTAACTTGAAACAGGTGCATTGCACGTATGTGCTCTTTCTTTCGGCAAAGAACAGGGTCCTGTGCATTAAGATACATAGCTTCCAGTACACACTGAGAGATCAATTGACAATCTGAACTTTGTCAGCATAACTCTCTGTATACTCAGGAATCTCCAGCAATTGAATTAGCTTTATTGTCACATGTACTCAAATGAGTACAGTGAAAGTTTACGAGCAACCACTAATGGTACCACCTTAGGTACATATGTACCTATGCAGATTCTTGAGTACAAATTCTTCAGAAAAATTAGAAAAATAAAGAAATAAAAAGTCCAGCATTAAAATACGAAATCATAGCAAAAAAAAATGAAAAGATCAGAAATAAGTCTTTCCATGATAATATCATCAAGCAAAAAGTTTGAAAAGAGTATAAGACAAAGTCCAATTGGTCCGTTTCTGGGCTTGAGGACATGACCCTTGCCTGTGTTGGAACTCTGAACTGGACCCACCGTGCTGCCAAAGAAAACGCTGCATGGAGTCACAGACCAACCCTGATGAAAGCAACCACACAATGCTGCTAAAAGTTTGTCAATTATCTCCAACGTTGCACACTATTTCATGTTTTGCAAATGTAGGCTGGTTGGTTGTTTTCAATCCCTTGCTTTTCGTGAACAGCTCAAGGAATATGTTGTTTGGTACAACATGCCTGTGTGTGGGATGCAGGGCATACGTACCTGATATCACACCAACACTGAAATTTATATACCACAATACTCGTTTGTGCGATGGACTGAATATCCTTTGGCATTATGGCAGCATCCTGTAAGTGGCGAGCACCACTTGTTCCTAGTATATATCAGAATGAACAACCAAGCTTCACTTTTTTGCTGAAACCTTTGAGATACCTTTGCATCTTTTATGCATTTATGAGCTATGCAGCAAGAAGTGCTCTGATCAGGATAACCATATTACTGAAGGTGGCATGAACACATGGCCTTTCTGATCATTAGTTGGTACATTCTTCATGGCAACACATCTACAAATCAGAATCCAATTCTCAACCAATTGGCACATTCAGACATTATAATTCAAAGTATTCTTGTGAATTGTTCTGATGGGTGTTGATGAAAAAATACATCACCCTTGCTAAAGGTGCACATGGTACTCTGGACAAGTCTTGTGAATATGGCTGTATGTGATGCATCCGGGTCAATGATTGATTTCACCCAAGCTAATAGCAATCTACCTTCCTCCAATTTCCAAGTACTTGTCAACACCCCATGGGATCTCGGTACCTCCCCACTCAGACCCATTTTAGCTGCTTTCCTGTCTCTATTTCTCTTTCCACACACTTTGGGTCAATCTATCAATGCAACTTTGTGGCCATCAGCCATCAAGTCTTGGAGTGGTACTTGAATCTAGAAGTCTGACTCTGAGGCAGAGACATTACCCACTGCTCTCTGAGACTGTTATATATTTTGCAGAAGTTTGAACTCCAAAATTACAGGAAGGACAATAAAATTCAACTTGACACCATACTGGAGCTCAAAATGTTTCTGCTTTTGTCTCACTAACTCCTTCGTTAGGTGTTGCAATTGCTTAGTAAGATTATCTTCTGTGGTTAGTACTGCTGCCTCACAGCGCCAGGGACCCGGGTTCGATTCCAGCCTCCGGCATCTGTGTGGAGTTTGCACGTGATCCCTGTGTCTACGTGAGTTTCCTCTGGGTGCTCCAGTATCTTCCCACAATCCAAAGATGTGTAGGTTAGGTGGATTGGTCATGCTAAATTGCCCATAGTTTTCAGGGATGTGTAGGTTAGGTGCATTAGTCAAGAGTGAATGCAGAGTAATAGGGTAGGGAAATGGGTTATGGTGGGATACTATTCAGCGGGTCGGTATGGACTTGTTGGGTCAAAGGGCCTGTTTCCACACTAGGGATTTGATGATTTGTGTTAATGTTTGGGGTATTTGGACTCTGTCATCAGTATCCCCAATAATTATCATTGCTCCATTAATGTACTAGGTAAGCATAATTTCCCTAATACCACAGTACTTAAATCAGCATCACACATAGATATAAATTGGCAACATTTTTTAAAAAAATTACGTATTTCAAAACATCATCAGCCTTCATCCTAAATACACTTTTCTTTAACTGGTGGGATAACCGCTAAACCATTGCATGTCTTTCTCTAACAGCCACTGACCTCAAGTAATTCAAAGTATGTAAGGTATTTTGACATATAGCATGTAAATGCAAATATTTAAAATCATAGAAATGTACAGCATGGAAACGGGACCTTTGATCCAACTCATCCATGCCGACCAGATATCAAGTCCCATTTGCCAGCTTTTGGCCTATTGTGGTTCTGTTCGCCGAGCTGGGAATTTGTGTTGCAGACGTTTCGTCCCCTGTCTATGTGACATCCTCAGTGCTTGGGAGCCTCCTGTGAAGCGCTTCTGTGATCTTTCCTCCGGCATTTGTAGTGGTTTGAATCTGCTGCGTCCGGTTGTCAGTTCCAGCTGTCCGCTGCTGTGGTTGATATATTGGGTCCTGGTCGATGTGCTTATTGATTGAATCTGTGGATGAGTGCCATGCCTCTAGGAATCCCCTGGCTGTTCTCTGTCCTAGAGGCATGGACCGATCACTGCAGCGGACAGCTGGAACTGACAACCGGAAGCGGCAGATTCAAACCACTACAAATGCCGGAGGAAAGATCACAGAAGTGCTTCACAGGAGGCTCCCAAGCACTGAGGATGTCACCTCGACGGGTTGAAACGTCTGCAATACAAATTCCCAGCTCGGCGAACAGAACCACAACAACGAGCACTCGAGCTACAAATCTTCTCTCAAACTTTGAGCTTTTGGCCTATATCCCTCTAAACCCTTCCTATACATATACCCATCCAGATGCCTTTTAAAGTTGTAATTGTACCAGCCTCCTCTGGTAGCCCATTCCATACATGCACCATCCTCTGCGTGAAAACGTTACCCCTTAGATCCCTTTTAAATCTTTCCCCTCTCACATTAAACCTATGTCATCTAGTTCTGGCCTTCCCCATCACAGGGAAAGGATCTTGTCTGTTTATGAATTGAAACAATTGTACAATTGACATTGTTCATTAAAATAGCACCCATTTCATTTCCCCATACATTGATTCATGTAAGCATAGGAGAGAATAAACCTGTGACTGAAGGAGTAGCTTCTCACCATTTCCATCCATTCTATTTATGGGGGTGACTTTATTCAATTGAGGTCTCGAGGTGAAGTTTAGGTACAATTTGCCAAATATCCCTACCAACAATCAGTGCATTTTGAACATTTTTCACTCTCAAAATTCCTCACTACAATTGTAATCGTAATACTTGAGGGGGAATGTCCTGATGGCAAACATTTCAAATTGAAAACTGGTGTCAAGTGAATTAAAATGCAGCTTTCTTTGACATTGAAAATTCCACTCTAGTGTCTCGATACAGTAGTAATGTTCTTAATATTTATGATATACATTGTGTATCTGCACTGCATGTTATACACTGGTTTGCATGTATAGATATATTTAACTGACTTTTTCATACATCTATTGATACATGTCTGGGGTAGGTGGGACTGGAACATGGATTTTCTGGCGCAGAGTTAGGGACACTACTAATGCACCACAAGACCCTCAAAACAATGGCAAATATGTGTCTTGAACCAATGCCCCTGAGATTAAGGTGCTCGAACCATACCAACTGAGCCAGACTGCATACAATTGAAAAGCTGTGGATGACACTTCTGTAATGGACAGATGGTATTCAAGTGGTCATGAGCCAGGAGACCTTCTCAAGAGGTGTGATATAGCATCCACGTGCAGGCTGACCAAAAAAAATCTCCAATCAATCTGCTCAGGGATATTATTAAACAACTCTGGAGAAGATGGAACTTGAATGCAGATGTTCTGGCCTAGAGGTAAGGGCACTACCACAGTGCCACAACACCTGCCACAACCCAGCTCTTTTATTAAACCACTCTGTTCAAACAGATTACGACAAAACACAAGAGCAATTGGGACTTGTATCTAGGTCGCTTGGCTTAAAGTAGAGACACTATTGCTGCACCAGATATTTTTCGATTGGAAGTTGCTGGAGAAATTCAATAGGTCTGCAACCTAGTGAGAAAGCAGTTAACTCTGCTTCACTGAAGAACTGAATAAGGGTTACTGGATCCAGAATGTTAACTCTGTTTTCTCACCACAGATGCTGCCAGATGTGCTGAGTATTTCCAGCAATTTCTAATTTTGTTTCAGATTTCCAAGTTCTTTGCTTTATTTTTGTGAGCAGAGATGATATGACTTTCCTCTGGGGCAGGTGGGATTTGAAACGAGACCTCCTGGCATACTGGTAGGGACACTTCCACTGCGTCAAATATTTTTTGATCAATCTGTTCAGTGGTGTTATAGTGTAACCCTGGAGCAGGTGAGAGTTGGGGCACCTGGCCCAGATGTAGGAGCAGTACCACTATGCCAGATACTTTTCTGATCAACCTGTTTGGAGATGGGTTACGGCACACCTCTGGAGCAGGTGAGATTTGAGCCTGAGGCTGATGGCTCAGAGTTAGGGACATACCACAGCAATATATTTTTCTGATCAGAAAACAAAAAATGTCGATCACAGCAGACCAGGCGGCATTCCATGGAGAGAGAGCAAGCTAATGTTTCGACTCTAGATGACTCTTCATCAGAGCCAAAGTGAGGACTGCAGATGTTGGAGAGTCAGAGTCGAAAAGTGTGGTGCTGGCAAAAGCACAGCAGGTCGGGCAGCATCTGAGGAGTAGGAGAATCGATGTTTCGGGCACCACATTCCTGATAAAGGGCTTATGCCAGAAACATCAACTCTCTGCACCTCAGATGCTGCCTGACCCGCTGTGACCTCCAGCACTTTTTTCTGTTTCCAGCACAGATTCCAACACCTGCAGTAATTTGCCCCTATTTTCCTGATCAACCTGGCACGCCTCTGGACCTGGTGAGATTTGAGTCTGGGGCTGCTAGCCCAGAGGTAGGGGCACTACCACAGTGCCACAACCCAGCTCTTTTATTAAACCACCCTGAACCAAAAACATAAATTGCTGGAGGAGATCAGTCATTATCAGTGGAGAGAGAGAAAAGGAAAAGAGGATTAAGGTTTTGAGTCTTCTTTGGCACTCCCCACTGCTCTGGGCACATGGTCTCCCAGACCATGCCCCAGCTAACGAGGGTGCAGGGGGTGTAAGATGGTCAGCCTCTCCCTTCCCCCCCCACGCAACCGGCTGGCTAGGCACCGCGGTGCACGTCGGGATACTGGAGGACCGGGTCGGGCGGACATGTTGTGTGAAGGGAACCGGAGCGAGTGAGCGATAGTAAATAGCAACGGGCGAGCGGGAGGGAGGGAGACGGACACCGAGCCTGAGGGAGGGAGGGACAGACAGAGAGAGACACACACACACAGAGCCACCTTCCCCAACTCCCCCCACCCGCAGCCTTCACTTCACTCCCCTCCCCCCGTTTTAATCTTTAAAAAAAAAATATTCGTTCTTGGTCTTTCACCATCTCCGACCGAACAGGAGAGAGAGAGAGAAAAAAAGAAGTTGGTCGCCGAGGCCTAGCGGAAATAGGTCAATCCCCGGGCTTTCCTGGCGAGCGGGGCCGGGCTGCGGGTGAAGGAAGGCGGGCGGGGAAGGGAAGGGAGGGACGCGGGGGTGGGGGGGGGGTAAGCCGGAGGGCAGGTTGCCGTCAGGTTTGGGAAGTGGACCAGACGGGCGCCCAATGCAGCTTCTCGGCGGACGACTGCTTCGCATTTCACCGTCTCCATCCAACCAGCAGCACCTCCATTACCGTCTGGCGGCGGGGACCTACCCACTCACCCTGATTTAAAAGTAAGTGCCTACCTCTCACAGCTTGGGACCTCTTCACTCCTTCTGTTTGTTTGTTGGGTTTTTTTGTTGGTGGGGGGGGGGGTGATGGTGCTGTGCCTGTTCAACCTGTGGATACTTTTACATTCACTTTCTCCTCCTGTGCGTCCTCCCTCTCTCCCTCCCTCTCTCTCTTCCTGGTACCACTGGGGGAGGGGGCGGCTGGCAAGATTATCTTTCAAACGTGAAAATCATTGCACGAAGCATTTCAGGACAAATCATGTTTTGCTGATTTACTGAGCAGTGCAGTTTGCAGGGTTCTGAAAGGAATGCGTCATTTGTGGGAGTGCAGAGGGCACTATTCAGTTGAGGTGTACAGAATTATGAGGGGCCGAAGTGGACATGCATTTCCCTAGGCAGCGAACGGGTATAAACTGGAGGTGGAAGGTTTCGGTGAAAGTTGGGGTTCTGTTAGCCAGAGTATGGTACAGTCTGGAGCCCGACCTGAAAGGGTGTTGGGGCAGAATCCCTGTGCTGGAAATGCTGGAACCAACATGACTATGGACCAAGAGCAGACCGTGGGGTAAAGTCGATGGTTCTTCCTCAGCTGTCATTGAGGTGATGGGCTGAATAGCCTAATCCACGCTTTAAATTTCTTAATTGTTAGCTCAGTCTGAGTTCTATAAGACAAGAGCAGAATTAGGCCCATATTGGATCTGCTTTGCCAATATAGATGCTCTTCAGGAAAATAAATCAACTTGACGTCTTTTCCCAGTTCACTATTCAAAGGCCAAGGCAGTTTTATAGAAAAAAGTTGATGTTCATCGTCAGTTGAGAGGGGAATGAGGCTGGACTGTGATGCTGTTCACAGTTAAATAGCTTGTCGATATCTTTTGTTAAAATCTGTGCAGAAAGAACAAAAATTGGATGAGGTACTTGAGTAGCTGGTATCTATGGATTTCAATGTTAGTGGAAGTTAGTGTGTTCAAGTGGCCCTCACTTGACTGTATCCTATTTCTGCAAAGGATGTGAAGGTATTTGAGACAGCATATAGGGCGGCACGGTGGCTTAATGGATAGAACTGCTATCTCGCAGCACCAGGGTCCCAGGTTTGATTCCAGCCTCAGGCAACTGCCTGTGTGGAGTTTACACATTCTCCCCATTTTTTCGTGGGTTTCCTCTCACAGTCCAAAGATGCGCAGGTCAGGTGGATTGGCCATGCTAAATTGACCATAGTGTTAGGTGCATTAGTCAGAGGGAAGTGGGTCTGGGTGGGTTACTCTTTGAAGGGTTAGTGTGGACTGGTTGGGCTGAACGGCCTGTTTCCACACTGTAGGTAATCTAATCTAATCATAAAATGTTTACAAGAATGATTTCAGGGATGTGGGGTGTGGATTGAGTGCAGATGCTGGGGCAGTTGAGAGTAAACAAAGCACATGGAATTTTTTTTTGTTAAAGGGCTGAAAACCAGAGCAGGCCAATTCAAGTTCAGTGGCAAAAATACTGACAGCAACATGAAGGAAATAACTTTGAGAAATAGTTTTTCTTAGTGGTGAATGGGCTAGGATTCAGAATGCTCTACCAGCGTGTGTGGTAAAAGTGTGTTCAATCATTTTTTTAAGGGAGTTAGATAATTGTTTCAAATAATTTGTGGCCTGTGGGTGGGGAGAAAAGAGTTGGACGAGCAGAGTTGTGCTTATAGTGAGCTGGGCTGAGATGATGGACCGAGTGGCAGTCATATCCATTATGATGATAGAGTTGATCTAAACATTGGGTTAGAAATAATGTTTTTTAAAAAAATCAAAATAGTCATTTAATCCATCAGAACTTTATTTTCGGAAATTGGCTCATCCATCCTGAAATCTGGTTGGATTTTAAATAGACTGCATGTTTTTCTTTTTCTTTTATCCCCCAGCAAATTATATCAAACAATTGCTGGTGAGGATGAAAGATCTTCCTCGTGTAAGCTTTTCTATGATTTGTCAATCTGCTGTGCTGCTGAGGAGCCAGTTCACAGCCTGTTTCGAGTTCCCATAATTTAAAAGGTGTAGACTTCAATGTGTAATTTCCTTTAGTTGCTGGATCTTGGTTGTTCATTGGAATGGAATTTGGTTTATTTAAAGTGTTGATAGTGAGGGGGAAAGGAGTATATCATTGCCAATGTGTGTTTTATGTTCACTTTCTTAACCACTATTCAATGATTTCTGCTGGAAAACTGTCTGCCTTGCATTAGAATAGGTTCTGACTGAGTCTTGGGCCCCAAAAGGCTCACAAGAACAGAGCAGCATAGGGGTGACAGCTGAATTGATAGGTCATCACCTGCAGGAGATGAGTGCTCCTGAACAACTGAATTTAAAATACCTGCAGTAAGTTCCCTGCCTGCTGAAGCAACTGGTCCACACAGAGGTTGCAGGATAGGAGGTTGCAATCTATCTTGAATTGATAACTTAGGCACACAACAATTACTGGAGATCACTGAGGTTGATGGAAATGATTCCTTGCAAAGATTTAATATCCCAGCAGGAGAAAATCAGGACAGAGGGGCAAAAGCAATTGGAGAAATTTAGAATTACATGCGCTGAATAATGTGTTCTACATAGCAATGAAGCTTCACAGTTAGTCAGGTTATTTGGACTTGAGTGATGTAATGTGACAGATTGTTTCAAGCATTTCAAAATTGTTTTATATCTTTCCATTATCATGTCATAGTATGCACCATGAAGAATGTCAAGATGATTTAATATTGGAAGATACGTGCAACATAATGGGAGGTTTTTCTTTGTTTGTGCTCCGAGTGGCTTCATGGTGTTTATCCAAGTGGATTATACAAGACTTGTGCATTCCTGATGCAGGCATGTAAAGTGGTACTGAGGGAATGCTGTATAGTCTGAGCTACTGTCCTTTGTTTGAAACTTCGAACTATTATCCTGCCAGTAGATATTCCATGTCAATGTTTGAGCAAGCATATAAGGGAGTATTCTTATTTAATCAGCACCACAGTAAACAAATGAACTAGTCGTTTATATTATTGCAGATATATTGCCAATGTAGAATGGCTACCAAGTTTGCACTAGAAAGAAGATTGTGAATTTTGGAGAGATTTAATCCAAACTGTATAAATATTCATTTGTCTTATTTACACTGGTCCAGTTTTGGTTATGGTACGTAATGTGGTGACTTTGCTGATTTGTGATGAGAAAGATAAGGTCCTTATCGCTTAACTGAGTCATCGGGTGTAAAGTATTCCATATTGTTTATTTGACAAGTATAGTTCAACTGAAATGACATTCTAAGTCACAAAGGTACATGCCTGTATGTGATTCTGTGTATATTTAATCTAGAATTATGAACTATTAAAATGCCAATCACTAAGATGTGTCCTCACCTGTGGTACTTTGCTGATATGGGCAGGGAATAAGTGCATTATCTTAAGAGCTCTGATCTGGAAGAAAGGGAGATAGGGTTGTGGTGAAGGAAAGGTTTGATTTGGGAACAGTGGTAGTGTAATAGCTGGGCCGATTAATCACATGGTTTGACCAGGGTGTAGTTTCTGCAGGTCAACTTTGCAACTCTGAAGAGAGATTTAAGGTTAAAGTTTGCTCCCAATGTTCGAGAATCACTGACCATTATCGATGAGGAAGCTGATTTAATTAGGCTGCCGCTTAATTTTAATTGCCTTAACAATGTCAAACAATAACCCTTACTTTGGAAAATATTATACAACTCATTCAGTGTGTTCTATATCCTAAATTGGATTGGTTTACAGAGGGACTTCGATTATCTTAAGGACACAGGCGGGGAGTATTTAGTTCAGTTAATCGAATGCCGGATAATCGAATTCTGGATACGTGGATTAGCTGAGCATCGGGACATTGCGATCCTGCCAGATAATCCGATATTCGGATAATCGAATTCCAGATAATCGAGGTTCCTCTGTACTTCACTAAGGAAAGTTTTCTGATGGGGCTAATTTAATTTTATATGTTGAATTATTTTTAATTGTTAGGCACTTTTCTATCTTTCTCTTACTGTCAGTGTTGGTTGAAAGATTGGAACAACCGACTGGTCAACAAAGTAATAGATGCTCGTCTTTTGCTAATTGGAGCATTGTTTGGGGATTTTGCATTTGAACCCAGAACCAAAAATGAATTCCACTGCTGATCACTTTGGAAAATGTGCACGTGGCTGTTGGAAGGAGATAATTGAGTTTGGCTCTGATGTCATGTAAAGTCGGACTTTGGGCTGATGTTTTCCGCAGGTAAATGCACAAAGGATGAATGATTGTTTGAGGTTGAAGGGGTGCTTGTGGCTATGTAACTTTATCCCACTGGAGTGGGAGATGGGAATATCGCATGAGATTTCATGATTCCCTAGTTTACCTCGATCAATGTCTCTCTTTTTAATCAAGTGCTTAAAACATGTTGCTGTTTAACTAATTCACAGTGACCTAGTTACACCACCTGCAATAATGGCAGCTGGAAAAGGAATGGGTTCGATCTGAAATCTTACTAGAAACAACTAAGAATAGCTTTTAACAGTAATCTGAATGGTAAACCAAGTGTTGCCTAAACTGCTTTCCCTAGTTCAGCCTTCATTGCTGTGCCTTTTTTTGTACCTTAAGAAAGACTGTTTATCATTGCTGCTTAACAAACTCACATGAACTTTCAGGAAGAAAAGATTAGCTCTACAAAGCTTATTCCATTTGGGAAACTGTCAACCCTACGTAACCTCCATCTTGTACCACTTAATCCCTGGTCTGAATGTCTCCTGAAGCTGTTTATATCGTTTCGGAAGATTTCTTTGGCAATTCGTTTTGCAACACACACATCCCTTTCTGAGCATCAAAAGAAATTACCCAAACTTCCCTTGGCTGAATTGTAGTCCTGGTGTTTGGAACTTTTATATATTTTGTTTAAACATTCGCCCAAAATCTTGCTTTCACTGGCAGCTCAGCTGAGATTGGAAGCTCGCCATGTTTGAGACAGTACATCTCAATGACTCATAACGTCACTGTGAACCTAAGCCCAACTATCCCATAGTGAACTTGTTTGCACTCTGACCTGCCCCATCCTCTTACGAAACTTTAGCTATATCCCCACCTTGGGTGATGCTGGAGGGAGTGGTTGAAGAGGTGTGCAGCTTTGCAGGGTGGTGCATGTTCTACTAAAACTTGGCTCTTTCTGTTGCACATAACAGCACGTTTTAATTTGAACCATGCACATGAGAAAACTGCGGGTTTAACATTCTCACCTCTCGTTGCGTTATCTGATCTCTGAATGTATGGCAGTAAAAATGGTATATTCAGCATCTCTGGCAAGTGATCGCACTGGATTCTTGCAGTTAACTGTCTTGTCCACTGATTTCGTAGTGAGATGGTGCGTGTGCAGCATTGGATGAATTTGTGGTTCAACCTGTATGATTAACCTGTGCATAAACACTTGGACAATATACCAGAGATGACTACACTCTGGCAAGTATCAGCACACAACAGGAGAGCAAGGAAGAAAACATTTAGTTTGAGAGGGGAAAGATATGAAAGAGACCTAAGGGACAACTTTTTCACGCAGAAGGTGGTACGTGTATGGAGTGAGCTGCCTGAGGAAGTGGTGGAGGCTGGTACAATTGCAACATTTAAGAGGCATTTGGATGGGTATATGAATAGGAAGGGTTTGGAGGGATACGGGCCGTGTGCTGGCAGGTGGGACGAGATTGGGTTGGGATATCTGGTCGGCATGGACAGTTTGGACCGAAGGGTCTGTTTCCATGCTTTACATCTCTATGAAAACAGCTGAAAGAAATCTTTCCTTACCTGCTTCACAGGCTGGCCACTGGTTTGGTTCCAGAAACTCTGAATAATTCTCTCCCCTCCCCCCTTTAGCTGGTTTTGTTTATGAAATGTTACAATAAAATCACCCTGGTAACAATATATAACCATGTAGTTCTTGCAACATCCACTATATCTAAAGTAGAGCATTCTTGGCGTGTTGCACTGCTGTTGTAAGGCCCATTGCCAGACTTGGTAACAATATTAAAGTACATGTGTTTCCTGAGCTGCTGAACTATTTGGGCCTGCAACATACCCCTATATTGTGTGTTGTCTGAGCAGACCTGTTGGGGGAGGTGTTGATCTGAGGTTAGGCACTGTTCTTCCAGATAGGGCCGAATGGGAGGGGCTGCTGCTGCTAACGTACTGAGCTGGTTACATTTGCCAATGACGCAATGTTGGAAGAGTGACTTTTCCAGGAAGAAGGATGCAGCGTAAAATTTGCAAAGAAACTCCAATTACATATTGAGCCTGGCATACACTAAACAATCGTGACTTCTTCCGTGTATATTAAAAAGAGCACGGGCATAAAAAGAGCAACCACTGCATGAAATGAGATTGGCACATGGAGAAAGAAATTGAGAGTAACTACCTGTACAAAGCTGACATTTTCGGGATAAAAGACAAATACAATGAATCAGTTTAAGAAGCTTTAAATAAAAATTGTTATATAGTCAGGAAAGAGAAGGGGCTCTTGTGGCACAGTCATAGTGTCTGGGCCAGAAAGTTTGGGTACAGGTCTCACCTGCGCTGGAGGTGTATAGTCAGGAGAGATAGCAGTTATAGAATGCACTGGTTAGCTATGCTTAGAGTGCAGTTCAATGGTAATACCCACACGAGCTAAATTTACATCAGAGAAAAGAAACAGTACAGGCCCCAGGTGAAAATGCAGTGAGCTACAAGTTAAGGTTAATGAAGCTTAACCTTTGCAGTTAATAACAAAGTCAGCTAAGTAGACCCATCAATGTATCTAAATATTAAAATATCTAAAGTTCGACAATACTTCAGGCCACTGGAAAGGTATAAATTGAAATTAGTGAATTGAATTTTCAAGGAGTTAACAGAAATATTGCCTACACTGATTATATTGGTAAAAACAATGACTGCAGATGCTGGAAACCAAATTCTGGATCTTTAACTCCTACGTAATATGGTGATTGTTCACAACCAAAATGTATGAATGAATGTGTTAAGAATGTGTGGCATCAGATGTTTGATTGAGCCCTGACGTTTCTTTTTTTCGTTAGCTACAAGAAATTGTCCTGAGCAGATGTCTTGGAGCATAATGCATGGCTGATTTCTTGTCTGTGCTTGCACGCAATACAGAAATCTAAGATAGCTCAGGAAATAAAATGTGAGAGTGGCTGAAAATTTTGGTTACTCATATAGTTGACATTTGCAAGGCACTTGTGTGCAAGTTATCCTTGTTATAGATTACTCTGGTCATATTTCTTGAAAGGAACATTGCCAACTACCTATAAATAGTGACTTTTAACTGTGGAGAAATCCATCACAAACTCTTGTGGTTGAGTTGACACATTCAAACTTCTTCCTCTCAGCTTTTGCCAATGATGGTGAGCGGTTTGATGAGGAAACAGTGTTAGTTTTACTTATTTCTTGTATCCGGTGTCCCTTGTGTATACCTCCAAAATGTCTGTCCTCTCAGACAAATCAAAATCGACATCTTTTCCTTTGCATTTTCCTGATAATCAGTGCTCCCTTGGCTAGTTATGCTTTCTGTAATTGCAGCATTATTGGAGAGGCATTGATGTTATCAATGTTGCAGAGACTTAAACATTGCTAAAAGGAGGCAGGAGGTCAAAGGTATTTGTCTTGCAGTCACCAGGATTAAGATGCAAAATGATAAGCATCAACTTCTTGTCTCCTTTTAGTAATGCAGAGACCTCAACTCTTTCAGTTATGCTTATGTAACTTTAGATTCTGTGCTACTTATCTCCATGGTTGCTCTCTGTTCTTGCTACCCCTTCTTAGTATTCGAAGTGAGAGTCTTTGTTTAAAATCAAGACCACTCGTAGTTTTATATATGTTACTACTCCCTGAATCTAACTCCTCCCTTCTCCTGTTTCTTCCTCTCCTGTTGTATTTTGTTAATTAAACTCCTACTCCCCCTGATCTGGAGGTGAGGTTATAAAACTATCTTTCTTAAAATCCCTACTTCTGTCAAACCAAATAACTTAAAATCATGCTTAAACCATCCTTTTCGGTTATTGCTCTATCTTTCCTGCATTTCTCAAGTTTCAGATCTATTTTTGCCTTGCATCTAGGTACCCAGCTCTCTCATTGTCTATTTGGGATTCTGCAGCATTGTCTCTTTCCCCATAAGACACAGATGTGACGATTAGAGTCACGAGTGACCTTGTGTTTGGTCACCATGGCTATTTTTATAATCCCTTTATCATCCACAATCTCTTGCTTTGATCTTTCTAGCCCTATTCAATGTCTTGACAGCATGTCTCTACGAGTCTGTTCACCATTTGGTCCAGTTGATACTTACGGCTGCCTTAAATAACTTGGTGAATTCCCTCAATAAGTGTACCAGGGATAAATCCTAGTTTCTTTCCTTTTTCAGCATTTGTATGTTACTGTTCTATCAATTAAATACACCATTCTGCTACCTCTTGACTCCAAGACTCACTTCACTTTAACTATCTGTCCCAATTTTTAAATTCATCATAACTACATTTTTAATGCTGCCAGAAATTTTGAAATCTCATCAGCTCCTGCCTTCCACTTCGTCTTGGGTTAAATCCAGTGGTATCAAAATCTTGATGTTTTCCTTCCTGACAGTCAGGTTTCTATCCCATGTCATTTGTAATAATACTGTCTTTCATGATTAGACCAACTTCTACATCTTCCCTTTCTCCTATAGTGTTGATGAGATTCTTAACTTGAAGTGACAAAGATGGGTCTTAAAGTATCTGCACAAATGTTTGTGTGTCACTTCCCTAATGGTGATTCAGAGCAAGTTCTCTAGCCTCAACCCAACATACTTCCATCATCCTGATCTCTGCTTGACTACCTATCTCATTGTATGTTAGTTTCAACATCCTTGTCCCTTTATTTCTGAGTGCCTGCAAAGGCTTAGCTCATGTCCCTACTGGTGTCTTTATATCACAGAGACCTCAAGTTAAAACCCTGTGAATTGTTTCTGATATGCATGGTGATGATCATTAAACATTTCAAAGAAACATTTACATATCAGAATTTTTGTCGATGGTTACCAAGACAGCTACAATTCTTTGGGTGTGGACCTAGGAAATAGCAATGAATACATCTGGAAGTGACTGGTAAAGTTGCAGGTAGCAGAGCAAGAGGGAAACAAGGGAGATAAACACTGACCGCTTGAGTGGCATAACAGTACAAATTTGAGAACAACATCAAGCTGTTGGCTGCCTTCAAAGATTGTGAATGTTGATGAGCCATGATTTAAAAGATTTGTAGATAAAGGAGGAGCAGTATTTCATTTTGAAAATTCTGTGAACTGAGAGAGACTGATCAACCTGAAAGTTTCTAAGACTATTGGGAAAACTGTATTAACCTATTAACAATGCATTAATTGGATAAGAAGGAATGATTAAGTTGGTGTGCTAATCATTAATTGGATTGGTGGGCCTGGTAGTAAAGAAGCTTAGCTGACAGGGTCTTGTGACGCAGTGATAATGTCCCTAACTTTGTACCAAAAGTTCCTATCTCAGGATGTGATAGTGATGTATGTGTATCATTCCACATTCATACAAGCGGTGTTTGTGTTTGAAGTGGGATATGGAGGAGCTAGTTAAGGTGAATGAAGCTTTGCATAAGGGACATTGTTGCCACCATTAATTAAGGGTAGTTGTTGATTTCCAGCATTGGGTAGAATGCTTACAAAAGTTGTTTCTGACATAAAGTAGGTTTCATTGACCAAAAGATAAAGGATATTAACTTCAAAAGATTTTCCCTTTCTGCATGTTGAGAATTAATAAGTGTGAGGGAAAAAGTGAGGACTGCGGATGCTGGAGACCAGAGTTAAAAAATGTGGTGCTGGAAAAACGCAGCAGGCCAGGCAGCATCCAAGGAGCAGGAGAATCGACGTTTCAAGCATAAGCCCTTCTTCAGGAATTCTTCATTCCTGAAGAAGGGCTTATGCCCGAAACGTCGATTCTCCTGCTCCTCGGATGCTGCCTGACCTGCTGTGTTTTTCCAGCACCACATTTTTCAAAATTAAATAAGTGTGTACATCTATGCCTCCAGGACCACTAGTCCATATTCTACTGGGTGCCTCCTTGCAGTTTGTGGTTCTGTCTTAAAAGCTTACCTAATACTGTTTTGTGAGATTGTAATGGTGTCAACAGTCTCCTGCTCAGTGAAATATCCACTTATTCATGTAGTCGTCCAAGGCATTCCTTAGGCAAACATATTTGGGGAGGAGTGATTGTGTAAATCACTTAAACTTCTGCTTGGTGGTTAATGATTGTGATGGGAGTGTGCCTGTTTGGATATGAATTGAGAGCAGGATTTTGACACTTACAATACTGTTTTCCTCTCCCTCTGTCTGCCCCTTTCTGTCTCCTCCTATTTGAAATTCATTATATCAGTTCACTAATGATGAATGGACACTAAATTGATACACCAGAAGAGTGGCTCTTCTTTCTTTCTTGATTCACCACTTTCAGCAGAGATGTGGTTAAGAGAGAGATGTTGGTGGAGACCAGGATCAGAAGTAAACTTGAAAGTAATGCATGTGTCTTCCAGTCTTACCTCTATATGTTTCAGAGAATATAGAACATGTCTGCAGATGGCCTATTGGGCCAGGATAGATCCGAACATCATCATAGTTGCTGCTTGCAGTGGAAATGCGAGAATGTGCTTTGATTTTTTTTTATTGAAGTGTTTGTACTGTGCCCAAAGACCAGTGTATAAGTTGGACTGGACATTTATTTCTCTCCTCATTGTTCCATACTCGAGCAAATGCTTTAATGATTTACAATTCTGTGGGAAAGCTGTTAGTCTAATACTATTGAGAGCTTAGTGATGGGTCTTGTCAAATCACTTAACACTGCACCAGTAAATACCTACGAATCACTGTCTAGTCAGCTATTATGGAGGAAGAAACTTTAAATTTAAAGTTTGTCAAAAACAAATAATTATTAGAAACAGGTTACAGTTGAATTTGGGCCCTTAATACTTTCTTTCAGCGCCTGGTTGAGGAAAAGAAACCGAAGCAGAGCTAAATAGCAGCCAGTAAAATTCACTGTTTTTCTTCGTTATTTATTCATGATATGTAGGTGGTGTTAACAAGATCAGCATTTGCCCATCCCTAAATGCCCTTACATTAAGTAAGTTGCAAGATCCATTTCAGATGGCTGTTAGGAGTCAACCACATTGCTATGGGTCTAGATTCACATGTAGGTCAGATCTTGCAAGGGTGAACCAGATGGGTATTTACAGCAATCCATGATAGTTTTCTGGTCACCATTACTGAGTCTAGCTTGAAAGGTATTTCCTAAACCACTCACTTGGAGGTGTTATTGTTCACTTCTGGAAGAGCTGGGACTTGAACCTGGCCTCCTGGTACAGAGATGGGGATAAAACACGCCACCACAAGACCACTGAGATTATCTTTAAATTCCAGATTTGTTAATTGAATTCATATTCCACCAGTTCCTGTGGTGTTTTTGAACTCATGTCCCAGAAGCATCAGCTAACTTTCGTTCAAGCCAGTAGTAAAGTGCAGGCAAGGAGTTTATAGGTATTTCAGTCAATCTATTCAGACATGTTATGACACACCTCTGGAGCTGGTGGGACTTGAACCCAGATCTTCTGGCTCAGAGGTAGTGACAATATCACTCTGCCACATGAGCCCAAAGTATCTGCGACTTGGTCAGGAAGTGACAATTCAGCAAGGCTCACTTGGAATTTGAACCCAAGTACTTTCATGTACTCAGTCACTGATCATTCTAAAGTGAGAATTAACCTCCTAGATCAACAGGTCAGCTATACAAGGAATTATAAAACTTCTGACCAGAAATTGTGGTATACCATTTGGCTGGGGTGAAAGTGATGGGATTTAATTGTTGCACCAGAGTGGACTGCACCAGCACCTGCAGGGACAGGCAAGTGTCAAAGCCATGTCAGTCTGGGAGCATGGATGTCACTGATATCTAAATAACAATTTTAAGAGGAAAGTACGTCCGTAAAAGAGAATTGTCATTTCATCTGGACGCTAGTGATTGTCGTTTAGATTAATGCTTGCCATGCTGTCTTTATTTCGCAGCCTTCCTATGTAAGAAATAAATGGCAAATGATGGTGGGCTCTTCATCTGCAATGGGCATCACGCCAGCATGTGCATTTTCATTTGGTCATGGGAATGTGATCTGAAAGATAGCAAGCTTGATGATTTTATTTCCTTCATCCCTAGCATCTGTGTTCTTAACTGCTAACCAAATTGAATTAGCTAAACCAAATATATCATTAAACTGAGCTTGGGACCTAGTGATCTATGTACCTCAGAACTGCAACTTCAGTGTAACTGTTTCCCTTTGCTTCAAAATTAAGTGCAACTTTAATGAATCTGATGCAGCACATAAACCAGTCCCACGTCAGCATGCCTGATCTCACACCAAGCTTTCAGTTAACTGAGATTTGTAACCCTTTGTGGTGGCAAATGAACATATATATGCTTGATTGGAGAAAGATTGGAGCTTGGAGTTGAAGTCCTCTGTCGTATCTGACCTGCCTGTAGTCGACATTTCGATTATACTGAGTTGCACCACTTGGAAGCGATGGCCCGTCAAATAGTCAGCTTTTTCAGGATAGGATGTACAGTGGCAAAAATAGGAAGGAGCATCAGACGCTTGCCCATCAATAGATGGGCCTTCAGGGATTGCATTCATTTTCTAATTTAATAAGGCAAACTAAATTCCATCTTTAAAAGAACTCCAGGGAATGCTCCCAAATACTGTAGCTGTGACCTCACCCTCCCTCTCATCACCTTGCCTCTTAAAATAAAGGCCTTTTTATATATTGTTTGGAAAAGCTCCTCCATCAGAGACCTGTGCACCTATGTAGAATGATGAAGAGTATCCACTTTGCGCACAATGTCTGGAGACTTCTAAAGGGTAAGTATCTGTTTTTCTCTCCATTTTACCAGTTTGATGGTGTGAGGGAATTATTGGGAGTGCAGAGGTTTTTAATGATATGTCTGCCAGAAAAGGAAATCTTCATTCACCTTTGATTCTGCTGGTTGGCTTTAGATGTGGCAGATGGTGGTGAGTGCAATGTGTAAATCATGGCATGCCAGAAGAGCAGGATACTGCTTTATCACAAAATCATCAAAGGATTGCTGGCTTCGAGATGTTTTCCTGGCCCGTTCACATATAAAGTATAACAGCACCAAGCAGTATGATTTGTTTATAGATTTGTCTGCTTCCAAACTTGGATTGGATCTTGAGTGTATTTTTAGCTCCAATAAAGTCCTGCTGATGCTAATAGGGAGCTGATTTAGCAAAGAAACCTCAATAAAAATGGCAATCTCAGCTAGGATTAATGTTAAAATATGTCAACTCGAGCGCTGACTTTGATTTCCTGTGCAACAATTTGGTATAAAACTGCTGAATGGGTTTGCAGTGCAAACGTGTTTTCCATCAGGGCTGCTTAATGAACTGGGTGCCATTTCTGAATTGAAATATGTGGGTGGCCCAAGTGTGGGTGGATGTAGATGGCTGAGGTCATTAAAGTGCTGCAGCAATTTGATTGCAGGAAACGTCTGAATGAATTTACTCCCCCAATAAGCAGAATGATGTTTACTGAACAAAATGAAAATATTTAATATTTGGGCATGTTGGCTGCCAATAAGAGGAAGCCTGGAGTGTAACTTGTGTGGGCTTTCCCTGGGTACTTTTATTTGAAGCTATGAAAAAGATAGCGCAGGTGTGATGCTTTGTAAGTTGCTGAAGGAAATGACTTGAGCTCTATGCCTACTAATCATTCATAGGCCTAAAAGGAAGGTTCTTGCTGTCTTGTTCAATGAGATGCAGAAAACAGAAAGGATGTGCTATTTAGTATCACTGGCATAAAGCTGAGGTTAAGGGTAAAAGCCCTAAACACTTTGACTAATGTTTCATGCCAGAACATGAGAGAAGCCCCTTCAGTAACTGTGACTATTAGAGCCTTGCTAGGTTACAGACCAATTGCCAGTCTCATCTGAGTTAGCTGGGGTAGGTAGCATTGAGAGTTTAGAAGATTGTTGAAGCCTACTGATTCACTGCATGGTAGACAACAGGTAAGAGGATAAAGTTTGAGCTCAGTTATGCTCCGAGACCAGCAGTCAATGTAACTAGTCACATCTGTCATGATGTAAGAACCATTCCTAGCAAGGTCTCAATCATCACCTTCGGAAGACTGACAATTGAAATGTACTGACATAGAGAAGGGAAGAGATGTTAGGTAAATTAGCACTTGAATGAAAATCCTGTCTATTTTGGTTCAAGGAATTGGAGCAAGTGAGATGTAACTTGGAGGTGATATGGCTGAAAAATTGCACCACAGTGCATCCATTTTAGTTTTGAATGGCTGACCTATTCCAGTGGGCTATACGATCTATCACATCTGCCATGAAACTGGAGATCGCAATCTTTTTAGACTTGTTCATATCCACCTCTAACTTGAATCCATCTTCATATGTTCTGCAGCACAGCTAACATGTTTCAGAACGGACATTATTTTCAGATGTCTTGCACAGTTGTTAATCATGGAATTTGGCTTATAGAATGCTAACTGCAAATGGTAGAATTTCATCTTGAGTCTCCTGCCCAGTGTGGTCACCTGTTGAGCTTGATGCTTCTTACCCCTGTCCATTTACCTTTGGCTCATGCTGTAATCAATATGTTGCCAATTACTGGTAGCTCTTGCCAGTTAACTTTTCTTAAAGCAGTTTAGGTATTGAGAATTAAGTTTCAGCAAACCTATACTCGGTACTTATTTCATTTTGTGTGCGTGTGTGTGTTGCTCGCATGGTTTTAATCTCCTCTTTTCCTTTCTCTGACCCAACATTTGTGGTTTCCCTAATTATATTTTTATATGTCTCTTCTGTCAATCTATGATGTATTTTTTTTCTTGTGCTATATCTTTGAAGGCAGTGACTCATCCTGACGTGCATTTCCGCCACTCCCTGGAGCACTTAACTACCTAGCTTGATTGTCTATTCTTATTACGTTAATTCGGCAGAGAATACTGGAAGTTTATTGATTATTGGATGGGAGGAAATTACAGCTGAACTTAATTTAGGTCTTACCCAGTAGCCAGATGTGTACTTTGCAGCAGGAAGAAAGGATTTGTGTTCATATAAAGTACAACCTTTTGGGTGCTTCCAGTCTTTTTCCAGTAGTATGTTTTGCACAGTAGTCACTGTTGGGTACATGGCAGCCAGTTTATGCACAGCAAGCTCCCACTAAACAACCGTATGGTTGTGAGCAGGCAAATAATTTGTCCTGTTGTTAGTTAAAGAATAAATATTGGCTCAGAACACCGGAAACCCCCCCCCTACGTTTTTCTGAAACAGCACATCAGATTTCTTCATATCCAACAGAGAGCAGAATTGGCCTCAGTTTAACATCAAGATTATATTTTTGTGTTGAACTTTCTTGATATAAGACCTAAACCTATCACTGCCTTCTGATTTGGGAAAGATCAGGTGCAGGAGCTTTACCTGACTCTCTTCTATACTTTCCTCAAACCCACTGGTTCTGAGACCTATTTTAGCATCATTCTGCTACCTGAAATGATGCCAGCCAATGCAGGTATATAATCAGCACCTCCTGGCTTTGCGATATGTTTTCAAATTGAGAGGTTGGCTAACTGAGATGGTAGAAGTGGAAGTGAGGATTCAGTAGCGATGTAGTTTGTAACCAGGTCTGTACTGAAACTCTTGAGTTCACTGAAAATGGAGTTCCACTGTAGCTGGGTGTTTCAAGTTTGAACTTGGTCCTCCTGATGTGTGGTGAAATAAAAATAGGAATGATATGTTTATTAAAACCACGACTTATCAAGAAGATGAAAATATTTGTTGCGTGTTTTGACAATTTGTTGAGAAGGGATTCTGAAATGGTTAGATGTGTTTCTTTGACATTGCTCCTGATCAGTGTAACAGTGGTGAAATAATTGCGTTGATTTAATAACATTTGAGAGCAAATTGAGTGTAGGGAAATGGGACAGAGAGAAATATCCACAAGGATTGCTAACTTAATTTTCTTGCTTTAAGTTAATAGAACATTGGGTGAGTATGTAAGGGCCTGTGTAAGGGCCTGTGTTCCTTCTAGCCTGGCACTCAAATTTTTATACACATGCAAACCAATGCCTCAGATGTAGAGACAGGAAAAAAAATTACTGCACAATATGTAATGTATGTAAACTGGTGTTTTGCTGAATAAACAACAATAATTAAAGAAGTACATATATGCATGTGTACATTCTGCTCTGTTTGCTGATGAGTGGGCTGTCTAAATCGACCAATAGAAAGCATTCAGGCTCCCCCTTTTTCCCCCATGTATTGTTGGATGTTCATTCATTTTTCAGATAAGCTATTTTCAGGCAAAGAAATTTAACTCTGTCTCTATATTGTTTGGGTTTTCTTCCCCCTTTAATTTTGTTCTTCAGACGTACATATTTTAAAATCTGGTCTAGCTTTTAGTTAGAAATTAACAAAGGGACCACCATTAAACAGGACATTGTTAGTGAGGTCCATGCGTGTGATACTTAAAATGTGATACTCAGTATGACACTCTAAAACATCTCGTGAGTCCTTCCGGGCAGTGATTGCTGTTTGGGTGGAAGGTCAAATGGGGCAGCAGCACCACATCTGGCCATGGATTGAGTGACCGTGATTGAGTGTATCCCTACAGGTGAGAGTCCTTGCAGCAGATTCCTTCCACCTGCAAGCAAGGACGTCCTCTTTTTCAGTTCTCTTCTCAAATGCTTTGACTTTTGCTTCAAAAGCTGCAATGTATTTTCTTTGTTTCAGGTGAGGGAAAGGCGATGGAATCTGTGCCTTACCCAGGTTAGCAATTTCACTTAAATGTGGACTTGGTGTGCTTAACCAAGGATTTCTTTGAAAAACTAATACCATCTTTGCCTTGCTCGCTAGATATATCCATCCAAAACATTGGGAATTCTAGCCCAAGGGTGGATGTGTGGGACTTGGTTAATGAGTTTAATTTACCAAGTGAGTTATTACGAGAGTGCCACTAGTTTCCAAGTTGCCTTCTCCAAAAAGGATTTCTTCCTGATGCTGATGCTCTGTCCCTAGCTCTCTAATGTCCTCTTTCTGCTCTATACAGCTGATACAGTTTGATTCCTCCCTGGTTGTGTTTTGCTCATTCTTAAGGTAAGGCTGTGTTGGCAAAGTCAGGCTTACCTGTCTCTAGTTGCCATGCATAAAGATGGTAGTGAGCTATCTTCAGCCACTGCAGTCTGTGTGGCGAAAATAATTTGGATTGCTGTTAAATAGGAAATTCTAGACATTGATTTAGAGGTCAGCAGTTTACAGCTCTGATCACCTGGATTTGGGAGCTGCCTGTCAAACAAACCTGAGATACAGTATTGTGGGTAAAGCCCAATTACAATACTCATGATCTGCTATATTTCATATCTGATTGCTTATGCACTGCAATCTCACGTTCAGAAATATACTATTTGGAAGTTAAGCAGACCTGGCGGTTTTTGAGTACAGTACTTCGTAGGGTAGCTGTCACCTATTTTGTTGAGTTAAAATAGATACAGTGCTTGTATATATTCTTTCTGTCTGCAGCAGTCAGATTCCTGAGTATTAACATATGTAACTGCCAGGGTATGCAAGTGCATCTCACTGCAAATCCTAAATTGGTTGTCGGTGTAATTCTTTGTACACACAGGATTATCCAGCAAATGCTGTCCAATTATGAAACATGACACTGGACATTGAATTGAGAGATTTGTAAGCAGAATCTGGTAGGAACCTTGCTTTCTGCAAACAGCCAAAGGGTTGTGCTGTTTGATACCATCCACCAATCTTCAGGATGTATGACCTTACACACCTGATGTTATACCAGCACCGAAGTTTATATATTCCATTCATCGTTTATGTACTCTTAAACATACATGACAGCCATTTGCTGGTTCACTTCTCAGTACTGGGCTTTGACCAATGGAAGTCAACCTGCCTGGTTTGAAGTTTCACAAAGCTGTGCACTTATATGTCAGTCATCATTGACTGGTGCATTCTCCCAAGCATTGCCTCTACCAGTCAGAGTCTACTTGTGAACTAATTAGTGCTTTCCTCTCCGAGTATGTCTTGATTTCCCCCTTACATTGGTATTCTTGAGAATTGTTCTGACGAGTCCAAGGCAAAATATTTTGATACTGTTTGTTTTGTATTTTGAATAAATATTTATATCTACGGTATTTTCCAGCTTAGACTTGTGGTTAGGCATTCTAATGTCTTTCTACAATCCAGAAAGTTCTGAAACCCGGGGTGGCTCAGTCCCGAGCATTCCAGGCTGGATATAGTGTGACTGCATTCAGGGTTTGCTGAAGTTCCTGATTTTATTGTTTCTTGGTTTTCTACAGCGCATCATGTTTTGGAAGTTTGACCTACACACGACATCACACATTGACACGCTCCTGGAACGTGAGGATGTTACGCTCTTTGAGCTCATGGACGAGGAGGATGTCCTACAAGAATGCAAAGCCAATAATCGCAAGCTGGTGGAATTCCTGACACGGCCAAGTAGTATGGAAGCTCTTGTCACTTGCATCACGATGGAACCATCTGAAGATATGGATGAGAAAGTTCGATACAAGTAAGGGGTTGTTCCAAACGTTTGATTGCAATGGCAAAAGCATTTGATTTTGTAAAATTTGGCTCTGGATGAAATTCATTTTAAAACCTTTTTCCTTGATTCTTAAAGTTATTAAGACATTGGCATGCAGTCCAGAAGTATTAGATATATTCTTACATCTCACTCATGTGAGCCTTTATTAATTTATTAGCCTAGGTAGAATATGATGCAAGGCTATATAATTGTATTATGATGGAACTGTCCCTATTAATCCAGTGTACACCCTGGATTTTCTGGCAACTATGGACGGCTGATAACTGGGATGGAGAAACATTTTCCTCTCCCATCCCCACAATTGTGCCACTATCTATCGAGTCAGCAGATCCCATTTCAGGATAGGGATCAGAATTTGGACGATGCTTGTCTTCCATGCTAGGCAGTATATCCACCAACCGAGTGAAAAAGTGAAGAGTACAGCTATTATTCTTCCAAATACAGGGTTTATTTTCCCATTCAAACTGAATGAGACAACTCAGCAACCCTATTGATATGAGTTCAATGCATAAATCTTTATATCAAGAAAACTTAATATGAAATCTAGTTTCATTTCCATATAGTTTTGGGAGTTGAACTTTGCACCATTTCCATCTTCAGTTGTAGGGTCTGCCTTGCTTCTTACCTTCTGTCCCTTTGTTCCCAACTTTGTGCAGCCTTTAAATCCAGAGCTTGGTATTGCTGTTCTTCAGAATTTTATCTTGCTACCAATTTTCTCCACTGCATCTCCTTTCTAGGAGGAGGCACCTCCACGAGCAGCTTTCTGTTTCCTGCTTGTCAAACTTCCCAGCTGATCATGCAGCACGGTGGCTCAGTGGTTAGCACTGCTGCCACACAGCGCCAAGGACCCAGGGTCGATTCCAGCCTCGGGTGACTGTCTGTCTGTGTGGGGTTTGCACGGTTCTTCCTGTGTTTGCATGGGTTTCCTCTCGGTTCTCTGGTTTCCTCTCGCAGTCCAAAGAAGTGCAGGCTGGGTGGATTAACGATGGGAAATTGCCCATAGTGTCCAGGCATGTGCAGGCTAGGTGGATTAGCCATGGGAAATGCGAGGTTTCAGGGAAATGGTAAAGGTTGGGCAGGGTGCTGCTTGGAAGGTAGGTGTGGACTTGATGAGCTAAAGGGCCTCCATCCACAATGTAAGCACTCTATGATTCGATGACCCTTTAAACTTGCCTTGCTTTAACTAAGACCCGGCCTTCCATAGATTCTAACTCTTTTGAATCTAGTATGTGCAATTGCAAAGTAGATCATGGTATTAAGTCTCAGAAACAAAAGTTTGTGTCTGCCCATGATTTGTGTATATGCAAATATTAGACCTTCAGCATTAGCGCAAGGAAGCATGACGTGACCGGTAGTGAGGCAGCATGAAATTCATGTCAAGTCAAACTGGTGTGAACTGCTCTATGGTTAGCCTTGTCCCCTCTTTCTTAAAAAAAAATTACATAACTGTTTTGTATGGTGGGTAGTGAATTCTTCTCTAACTGTTTCTTAAAATAGCCCAAAGTCTTGCGAGCTCAACGTATGGCAATAAGCACCAGTATCAGTAGTTATGCAATATTTTTCGAGGAAACACCAGAACCTACTAGTGGATTGCAGATAGTAAAGAAGCCTTAAATTTTTGCCTTGATCATCCAAGCAATTTTAATATTTTTCTACCTTTGTTTATATCCTATTTCTCCTGTAGTAACTATGTTTTTGCTAAGTTTGACTTCACATGTGCTAAGCATACAATGATATCTGATCCATGTGTCTATTATTTCACATGAAATCCTGGGCTGTCAGCATCAGTAAGGTGCTTGACTATAAAAGCACCAGAGCTTGGTTCAAGCCCAACTTTTCTCACCTGTGGTTTCGAGCAGGAAACTGACATTCTATGTATTTGCTGCTCCTTAGTCACTATCTAGCTATTTTTCAAAATACCAGCCATTAATTTACCCAACATCTTCCCTGGAAAAAAGCTTGCCTTTTGACCCACTTGCCTTATTAACATCCGGCTTGTGTCCAATTCTCTTTGTCTCGCAGGTCCTTCAACAAGTTGTCATTCCCAGATCAATACCCTTCTTTCTTATTTTTCATGCTTCCATCAAATTGACAGCTTTCACCAGAACCATGAACAACATTTCTTTCTTGCTTTATAATGAATTTTCTCTTCTTGAATGTCTTCGCTCACCATTCTGTTTACCAAATACAAAGTAATTTGAGTAAACAAGATTGTTTTGTTACTGTGAAATGTAGTTTAAATGCTACATTTGATCTAAGATTCTATTTGCATGATATTTCTAATCAAAGATATGATTGATACCTGTTAGATATTTACCATTTATTCTTTGAATGGGCTGATTTAAATAGCACTGGAAAAGAGAGATTGTATTATGTTATCAGATTGTATTGTAATTTCAAGGGAAATTGACTGGTTGGCACTTTAGGTGGGGAAGAGGGTGAATACAGCTAAAGATTTGCCTCATGCAAGGTGAACTTAAGAGGGCGGCACATTGGCTCAGTGGCTAGTACTGCTAACTCTCGGCGCCAGGGACCCTGTTTTAATTCCAACCTTGGGCGATTGTGTGGAGTTTACACATTATCCCCATGTTTGCATGGATTTCCTCCAGGTGCTCCAGTTTCTCCCCTCAGTCCAAAGATGTGCAGGTTAGGTGGATTGGCCATCCCAAATTGCCCATCGTGTCCAAATTGCCCATCGTGTAATTTGGGTGGATCAGCCATGGGAAGCGATAGGGTGGGTGGGAGGGCATGTGAGTCTTGGAGGGATGCTTTTTGGAGAGTCGGTGTGGACTTTTTGGGCCTGTTTCCCCACCATAGGGATTCCATGGATCTGTGGATTCTATGGAGGCATTTGGACAGAGTTCCATAGATAAGACTCACATAATCCTCATCTGCCATTGTGGACATATAGTCATTGCTCCCAGGAGTCAAAAATGCCAGCCAAGAGATTACCTCCTAAACGTTTGCAACATCAACAAATGTAGCATCTGGCATTTACGAGGATAACCAGGTCATCTGTTCTTGGCATTTTACCTTTGATTTGTCTCAGTTGGCTGGACAGCTGGTTTGTAATACAGGGTGACACTAGCAGTGTAGGTTCAGTTCCCACACCAGCTCAGGTTGCCATGAAGGACGCTCCATCTCGGCCTCTCCTATCTCTTAAGGCGCAGGACGCTCATGTTAAACCACAATCAGTTGTGTCTCACTGATGAGAGAGCAGCCCTCTGGGGCTATGGTGACTTTGCCTTCATCTTTGCCTATGATGTTGGTGCATTGAGCAATGTTGACAGAACATCTAGTAGCTTCTCTACTGGTCAACAAATAGATCTCCAGAGTCTTACCTGCGCAGGTAGATGCTGCCTTGGTTTTATATATTGCATCCATAAAGCGCATCTGTAACAGCTCAGTAGTCTGTCCTTGCCACAACAATTGACAGTGCAACAGAACCTGTCTAAATTGTGAGCTGGGTCAGCAATGACTCAAAGTGCCGTTAGTCGTTCGAAGTTCGTAGTAATTATATAACAGTGCCTTTACATCAGATTTTGAAATGCACAAACCATGAAATATGAAACAAAACACAAAGAATTGCAGATGCTGGAAGTCTGAAACAAAAGCAAGCAGCTGGAGAAACTCACCTGGTCTAGCAGCATCTATGAGGAGTAAGTAGAGTCAATGTTTTGGATCCAGTGACCCTTCTTCAGACTTCTGTGTCACTGGATCCAAAACACTGACTCTCTGTTTTCTCCTCAGATGCTGCCAGACCTGTTGAGTTTCTCTAGCTGTTTGTTTTTGCTTCATGAAATATTGAACTCTGTTGCAAGGAAGTTGTGAGCAGCTTTGTTGCTAAGATTGAGACTCTCCATTCAGCTGCCTTTGCTGCTCCCCTGCCTTGAAATGCCTTCAACTTGCACAGTTTTCTGGCTTCTCTCCTTTTTTCTAAATTTGACCTCTCTCACCTCATCTTGCACATGAGACAAATCTTTGACTGTACTGACCCTCTCCTCCATCTAAAGCGCTGACTAGTCAATTTCCCTTGAAATTACAATACAATCTGATATCAAAATCTGTATTATGTCTTTTCATGCAGTTCCACTTTCTTTCAAGACTGTTAGCACCCCACCAGAAAGCCTTCATGGTCCTTTAGTCGTCATCAATTTGCATTTACTTAGTGGGTAGACATTTGCATTATTGCCAGGACTGTCACCGACCTCATTACCTTTGGAAATTTCCCACCTCCAACGTAGCCGTCTCCCAACCCTGAACAGCCGCTTCTACCTCCTTCCCAAAATCCACAAACCAGACTGCCCTGGTAGGCCCATCGTATCAGCCTGTTCCTGACCCACCAAGCTCTTTTCCTCCTACAATGCCTCAATCCACTCCCCACTTGTCCAGAACCTGCCCACCTATATCTGCTGATATAGGTTCCTCTGATGCCCTCCACCGTATTGACAATTTCCAGTTCCCTGGCCCTAACTGCCTCCTCTTCACCAGGGGTGTCCAATCTCTCTACACCTCTGTTCCCCACCAGGGTGGTCTGAGAGCTCCTGGCTTCTTCAACCAGAGGCCTGAGCAATCCCCATCTACCACCACTGCTGCTGCTCCTGACTGAACTTGTTCGCTCACTGAACAATTTCTCCTTTAATTCATCTCACTTTTGCCAAGTCAAAGGAGTGGCTGTGGGCACCCGCATGTGTCCAGTTATGCCTGGCTCTTTATAGGGTATGGGGAACAGTCCTTGTTTCAGTCTTACACAAACCCCCTTCCACAAGTCTTTTTCTCAATGTATCGATTTGGTGCCGCTTCATACTTCTGCCAAGGCCTTGAAAACTTCATTTGTTTTGTCTCCAATGTTCACGCCTGTATAACCTTCACATCGTCCATTTTTGAGACTTCCCTTCCTTTCCTTGATCTCTCTGTCTCTATTTCAGGGAATAAGCTGTCCACTGCAAAGCCTCTGTCTCCCATAGCTATCTTCGCTACAGGTTATCACACCCCACATCCTCAAGAACTTCATCCCTTTCTCTCAGTTCCTTTGCCGACATCGTATCTGTTCGGACACTACCGCCTTCCAAAACAGCACTGGTGACAGGGCTTGCTTCTTCCATGTCCATGGTGTCCCACCTACTGCGGTTGACAGGGCCGTCAAACTGTAACCATCCTGTCACCCATGCTTTCACCCTTGCCCCTTCCCATCACTCTCAACAGCGTGATCAGGCTCCCCTGTCCTCGCTTTTCATTCCACCAGCCTCTGCATTCAAAGGATCATTCTCCACCATTTCAGACAACTCCAGCAGAACACCACCAGCAAACTCATCTTCCCCTCATTCCCCCGTCTGCATTTTGCGGGGATTGTTCCCTCTGGGAAGCACTAGGCCATTCCACAACCACCACCCACCACCACCACATGCGCGCACACGCGCACAACACCAGGTTATAGTCCAATAGGTTTATATGGAAGCACTAGCTTCCGAACAACCACCTGATGAAGGAGCAGTGCTCCAAAAGCTAGTGCTTCCAAATAAACCTGTTGGACTATAACCTGATATTATGTGATTTTCTTTTTAACTTTGTCCACCCCAGTCCAACCCTAGCACCTCCAACTCATGAACATTAATGGAATGAGACCTGGCTTGACTTAGGATGCAAGTTTCCTCTTAAAACTCCCATTCTTCAATTGTTTCAATTGAACAACAGAGCAGAGTTGTATTTATATTAAGTCTTCTACAGCCAGGAGAACATTGCAAGATGTTTTACAGCTGAAGAAATACTGTGTGATGTAGTCACTGTTGTAATGCAGAAAACATGGTAGCCAATTTACACATAGCAAAGAGCAATGTGATAATGCCCAGTTGATCTGTTTTTAGTGGCATTGGCTGATTGATAAATATTAGCCAGGATTAAGGAAATTCCTGCTTGCCTTTGAAGTAGTGTTGTGGGATCTTTGTACATCCCCTTGAAGGGGCAAATGGAATAAAAGCAAAGTATTGCAGATGCTGGAAAACAGAATTTTCTTCTAAAAGCAGAAATTAGTAAAGAAACCTGTATCTGGCAGCATCTGTGGAGTGAGAAGCAGTTTAGGTTTCAAGTCTAATATAACTCCTGAGCATTTGACCTCCTGAGTATTTCCAGCACTTTCTGTTTTTATTAGGACAAACAGAATCTAAGTTTAACTTCTCATCTGAAAAGTGGCACCTCTGACGTGTGGTAATCTTTCACTACAATGCTGGAGTGCCAGCCTTATTTTGTCAAATCTTGAAATGGAAGTTAAGCCTGCAGCCCTCTGACTTGGGACGAATGTTCTTCTCACAAAACGGTAGCTGATACTGAGGAGAATCTAATGTTAAAAAATTTTATTTGGACCATTTGAACCATGGCTTTAAATCAAGTGTTGTAGTATATTGTCTGTAAGTATTTAAAGGAGGGTGAATTTTAATTCAACTAATTTTGCCTTACTCTCTCTTCATTTTTAAACTCATTTGTATGCAAATCCTGGTGAGTGATATTAAAATTGGGAATGGGCCACTGGCTAATTCAGATACAGAATGACATTATCCAGCATTCTGAGATCAGATGTATCACTGCTGTACATGGAGTAAAGCACCTCTTCCTGTGTTCTACTATCTCTGTCCTACCATTGCAGAAATCCTTACTGGACTCACGTATTTTTTCATTTCTCACAGACCAGTCAAAGTGAAGTTGCAAGATTTTTGGCATCAAAATTTTGGCTTATGCTTTTAATATCAATACCTCTGATATTGCTGCCTCCTCTAGCAATGTTCTTTTCATTACCTGCTATTATGTGTCTAATTCAATATTTAAATTCATAAGGTATATTGTCAGAGGCAGTAATGTCTTTCTGATTCAGAGGAACAGACACAAAGAACCTCAGGTTTTAGGTTTCATCTGACGGACGGCATTTTTGAGCAATTTAGCTCTCCCTCAGTGCAGCTTTGGAATATCTCCACCGTATTGACAATTTCCAGTTCCCTGGCCCTAACTGCCTCCTCTTCACCAGGGGTGTCCAATCTCTATACACCTCTGTTCCCCACCAGGGTGGTCTGAGAGCTCCCGGCTTCTTCAACCAGAGGCCTGAACAATCCCCATCTACCACCACTGCTGCTGCTCCTGACTGAACTTGTTCGCTCACTGAACAATTTCTCCTTTAATTCATCTCACTTTTGCCAAGTCAAAGGAGTGGCTGTGGGCACCCGCATGTGTCCAGTTATGCCTGGCGCTCTTTATAGGGTATGGGGAACAGTCCTTGATCCAGTCTCCATGCTTCAGGCTCTCTGCCTTTATTCCTGATGAAGGGCTTTTGCCCGAAACGTCGATTTTGCTGCTCTTCGGATGCTGCCTGAACTGCTGTGCTCTTCCAGCCCCACTAATCCAAAATTTAAATTCATAATGTTAATGAGAAGATGAAAAATGATTAGGATAAAGTATTATCATTGGCCTGAATGTTGTTATGGCCTCCTTTGTATTTGTTAAGTTATCTCACATGATCAGCTCTGCTAATTTGCACTTTCTGCACGGAGGGATGGAACTGCAGCTTAAGATCCTCAAACCATGAGTAAAAATACTAAGTCCCTGGCAATAAAAACTGAATTTACTTGTTCAAGCACCATAAACTCCTAGAATCTAATTATAAATGGGCAGAATTTCGGAATGAGATCACAAAATGGTTGTAAAGTTCCTGTAATAAAAGTGCAATTTTAGTCATTTGGTCATGCAAAAGCTGTAATCCTGACAAGTGAAGCTTTCACCCCTACATTTACATTTCATTTCTTTCTTCTCTTCCCACCTCTAAATTTTAGGTATGCACCACAGCAAGTTATAAAATAACATCAGTCTGGTGCTTCTGGTGTTGGTTCTTATGAAGTTTATTACTTTGTATGTCAATTGACATACAATCGTGCATCTAGGTCAGAAGATTATGGATTCGTGCAGCTCAAGAGGTTTCAGTTCATAATCTCAATTGATATTCCAAAGCTGCACTGAGGGAGAGCTAAATTGTTCAAAAATGCCGTCCGTCAGATGAAACCTAAAACCTGAGGTTCTTTGTGTCTGTTCCTCTGAATCAGGAAGACATTACTGCCTCTGACAGTATTGCTCACAGAGCTGCAGGCTTTCTGTGTCCTTGCCAACATTCCTCCTGCAATTAACACCACCAAAAAAAAACACACTGGTCAATTTTGGTGCTGCTCCAGATACAGAAGTTTCAATTCGTAACCTTTATATAAATAAAACAGTGTTCTATTTCCTGATGAAGGGCTTTTGCCCGAAACGTCGATTTTGAAGCTTTTCGGATGCTGCCTGAATTGCTGTGCTCTTCCAGCACCACTGATCCAGAATAATAATTATTTATGTCAAGTACCCCGAATCTTATTAACAAGTCAGAGCTTATGAAATAAACGCTTCTGATCACAACAGAGTTTTAAATACAAGTCCATGCCCTCTTGAAAGAAGGACTTCCATTGAGAGAGCTCTAGACATCACCTTGAAACTTCTAAGTGCTTTTCGAATGTAGCCACTGATGCAATGCAGGAAGTGCATTTGTAAATTTGTGCACAGCTAGATCCCATGAACAATGATGAAAGATTTTCTTTTCATGATTGAGCAATAAATATTAGCCAGAATACTGGTTGGGGCGAACATCCCTACTCCCCTTTGCTTAATGCTGTGCGATGTATTACATTTGTCTGAAAGAGCAGGCATGGCCTTCGTTTAGCATCTTGCCGGAAAGGCTTTACTTAGTGCATTTCTCCATTAGTACTGTTTCAGGTAAGGTCAAGTACTCCTGTTTCTGGATTAGCTTGAACTCATAGTCTTTTGACTCTGGCGAGAGTGCTACTTATTGAGCCACGGCTCAGTTGAGAGATTTGCTTTGCCTGTATGTTTAAATAAATGTGTATTATGTTGGTAGTGTGCAAATTTGGGCTCAACTTGCATAAAAGCAACTTCCACTTGAGTATCTTCAGCATTCACTCAGTCCACTATCAATGCACAGTGGCATTAGTGTTGACCAATTATAGGTGCACTGCACGACTTAACAAGGCTCTTCCAGCAGCAACTTCCAAACCTAAGTCCTTTACTATCTCGCAGGAGAAGGGCAGCAGGCACATGGCAATATCACAGTCTGTGAATTTCCCTCCAACTCAATTACTATCCAGATTTGGGATTTATATTGCCACAACCTTCAACGTTCCTTATTCAAGACTGTGGACTCCCTTTCTAACAGTTTTGAAACAGTACCAGCACCACTTGGGCTGCAGCGTTCCAAGGACGCTGCTCACTACCTTTCTAAAGGGCAATAAATGCTGGCTTAACCACTAACACCCACATCCATTGAAACTTTTTTTTTTCAAAAATGTCCTATGTTCTGCAGAAACAGGCATGTATTGAAACACTTGAGACTGAAACTATTTCCAAGACAGGAACATTTGTTCACTTGGACTTCCTTACAATCAATGAATTGCTTTTGAAGTGTAGTTACTATGGACCAACCAGTCTGAACACAGCAGCATCTGGAATGCAGCAGTAAACTGTCCAACCAGGGATTAATGTCCAGATTAGTGAGTAGGCTCTTGCAGTTCTTCAAATATTCCCATTGATCATTTGCATCCACCTGAACCAGTAGGTTGTGCCTTGGGTTTCCTGTGCCTTCTGAGAGATGTGCTTCCAATAATGCAGCACTTCCTCTGTGAAGCACTGAAATGTTGCGAATAAACGAGGGGATGAATGCATGACCATGTGACTCAAACCAAACTTTAGCTAATGAACAGTGACGCGTCAGGAGCAATTTTTGCTCGCTGCTGTGACAGTTCTCGAACATGATGCTATCTGCTGAAAGTGTGGTGTAGGTCATATTCGTTATCGCAGTTGTGGTATATGGGAGGCTCTGTGGGTAACAGGCTCCTCCCTAATTCAGGGGAGAGGAGGAACTGTAGATGTCACTTGCCATAGTGGTTATTGGAGCTGGTCTTGTGTCTCCCATAAACGGAAATGTCGGGGAGGGTGGCACTTGTAAAGAAAGGAGAAAATTGTTTTTTTAACTAGAATGAGTACATTGATGTGGCCTGAAATGCAGAAGTTTCAGAACACACTGCATTT
Source organism: Chiloscyllium plagiosum (assembly GCF_037043375.1). NCBI lineage: Eukaryota > Metazoa > Chordata > Chondrichthyes > Orectolobiformes > Hemiscylliidae > Chiloscyllium > Chiloscyllium plagiosum. The sequence continues at coordinate 13,025,409 of NW_028270171.1, read as the reverse complement.
GTATTCTTGGGGTGAAAACTGTTGATCTACAGCCCAGACTCTGCTTGTATTCTACTGATCCAGAGTCAGTTGCAAATGTGGCTCATCAAAGCACTCTTTAACTAATAATGTTGTGCAATGAAGTGTTTCCCCAGAATTGTCGTAGAGAACAGCAAAATTAAGATTCTGTGGGTGTAGAAAATCTAAAGTAAATGTAAAGTGCTGGAAATAGTCAGCAAGCCTGCCAGCACCTGTGGAGGGAAAAACGACCCTTGTTTGTGAGAGAGTGAAGAAAATGACTTCCTCAGAACCATCTGGAATGAACAGATTGAAAGGCTAGTAGAAAACTGTCAAAGCGAATCAGTATTTGAAAATGAAGGGCTCCGAGTAAAAAGGTGAAGAGTAGGACTAATTGGATCATCTTTCAAAAATCTGTCACGACATGAGGGATCTGACTGGATTTTCTGGCAAGGTTTGTAAGGATCGTGACAAGGAAGAGGGATAGCTGCAGGCTGATTACTTGCGCCACGTGGCACGTGCACACACCCTCCACATTTGTTCTTCTCTTAACTGCATCCTCCCACCCACTAGGATTTTGCTTGTCTGTTTGAAGTTAGAAACCTCAGGATAGAACTGCAATCAAGCCATGGATCCTCCCATTCTGTGTTCCTCAGTATGGTTGTGAGTGAAACTTTTAACCACTAAACCATCAGGGAGTTTGTGGGAGGAAAGTTAGCTCCTGAACTTAGTTAATTTTAATCTGATCTGCTGCAAACAGGCTTCTGCTTTTTTTTTTTGCAACCGTTTAATGTAATTGAGTGGAAGGATACTTGCTTTCAACTAGCTGCATTCAGTTGGTGCTCCAGTGGGTACAGTTGTGGTTAAAATAGGCCACTAGAACGATGAGGAAGCTTTGCATGCGTCTGGTATCCAAGTGCTGCATGGAGTAAGAGCAAGGTTAACTCTGCATTTAATCAAAACAAGCGGGTTAGGAGAAGTCCAGTTGTCTGTCAGGCCTGCTCTGCCTTTTGATAGGATCGAGACTAATATAATTGTGGCCTCAATTCCAGGTTTCTGCAAATCCCCAATACCCTTTGTTAATCAAAACTGCATCAACTTCTGCCTGAGAAATATTCAACAACTCCACCTTCACCATTCTCTGGGAAGAGAATCAGAAAAAAAAAATTTCCTCCAACTCCGTCTTGTCTGGGACACCCCTTATTTTTAAACTATGTTTTTCCAGCATCCACCCAGTGAACTCCCTTCAGAGCATTGAAACAAACCCCTTGGGTCTCCGATGGGTATTGGCCCATCATGCCCAACAGTTCCTCAAACGTAATTTCTTTGTGCCAGGAACCGGTTGAATGAACGTTCTTTCCTAATACTCCTAATGCAATTATGTCATTTTCGAAAAACAACCCGCTACAAAGGTACACTGTTCTCTTGATGTGGTCTCATCAATGACCTGTGCAACTGTCGCAAAATATCCCTTTATGGAATAATATTCCATTTCCCTTCCAGTAGACAACTACAACGTACCATTTGCCTTCCTAATCCCATGCCTATCCTGAGAATGTCTCTCTCTCTCCCCTGTCTCTCTCTCCCCCTGTCTCTCTCTCCCCCTGTCTCTCTCTCCCCCTGTCTCTCTCTCCCCCTGTCTCTCTCTCCCCCTGTCTCTCTCTCCCCCTGTCTCTCTCTCCCCCTGTCTCTCTCTCCCCCTGTCTCTCTCTCCCCCTGTCTCTCTCTCCCCCTGTCTCTCTCTCCCCCTGTCTCTCTCTCCCCCTGTCTCTCTCTCCCCCTGTCTCTCTCTCCCCCTGTCTCTCTCTCCCCCTGTCTCTCTCTCCCCCTGTCTCTCTCTCCCCCTGTCTCTCTCTCCCCCTGTCTCTCTCTCCCCCTGTCTCTCTCTCCCCCTGTCTCTCTCTCCCCCTGTCTCTCTCTCCCCCTGTCTCTCTCTCCCCCTGTCTCTCTCTCCCCCTGTCTCTCTCTCCCCCTGTCTCTCTCTCCCCCTGTCTCTCTCTCCCCCTGTCTCTCTCTCCCCCTGTCTCTCTCTCCCCCTGTCTCTCTCTCCCCCTGTCTCTCTCTCCCCCTGTCTCTCTCTCCCCCTGTCTCTCTCTCCCCCTGTCTCTCTCTCCCCCTGTCTCTCTCTCCCCCTGTCTCTCTCTCCCCCTGTCTCTCTCTCCCCCTGTCTCTCTCTCCCCCTGTCTCTCTCTCCCCCTGTCTCTCTCTCCCCCTGTCTCTCTCTCCCCCTGTCTCTCTCTCCCCCTGTCTCTCTCTCCCCCTGTCTCTCTCTCCCCCTGTCTCTCTCTCCCCCTGTCTCTCTCTCCCCCTGTCTCTCTCTCCCCCTGTCTCTCTCTCCCCCTGTCTCTCTCTCCCCCTGTCTCTCTCTCCCCCTGTCTCTCTCTCCCCCTGTCTCTCTCTCCCCCTGTCTCTCTCTCCCCCTGTCTCTCTCTCCCCCTGTCTCTCTCTCCCCCTGTCTCTCTCTCCCCCTGTCTCTCTCTCCCCCTGTCTCTCTCTCCCCCTGTCTCTCTCTCCCCCTGTCTCTCTCTCCCCCTGTCTCTCTCTCCCCCTGTCTCTCTCTCCCCCTGTCTCTCTCTCCCCCTGTCTCTCTCTCCCCCTGTCTCTCTCTCCCCCTGTCTCTCTCTCCCCCTGTCTCTCTCTCCCCCTGTCTCTCTCTCCCCCTGTCTCTCTCTCCCCCTGTCTCTCTCTCCCCCTGTCTCTCTCTCCCCCTGTCTCTCTCTCCCCCTGTCTCTCTCTCCCCCTGTCTCTCTCTCCCCCTGTCTCTCTCTCCCCCTGTCTCTCTCTCCCCCTGTCTCTCTCTCCCCCTGTCTCTCTCTCCCCCTGTCTCTCTCTCCCCCTGTCTCTCTCTCCCCCTGTCTCTCTCTCCCCCTGTCTCTCTCTCCCCCTGTCTCTCTCTCCCCCTGTCTCTCTCTCCCCCTGTCTCTCTCTCCCCCTGTCTCTCTCTCCCCCTGTCTCTCTCTCCCCCTGTCTCTCTCTCCCCCTGTCTCTCTCTCCCCCTGTCTCTCTCTCCCCCTGTCTCTCTCTCCCCCTGTCTCTCTCTCCCCCTGTCTCTCTCTCCCCCTGTCTCTCTCTCCCCCTGTCTCTCTCTCCCCCTGTCTCTCTCTCCCCCTGTCTCTCTCTCCCCCTGTCTCTCTCTCCCCCTGTCTCTCTCTCCCCCTGTCTCTCTCTCCCCCTGTCTCTCTCTCCCCCTGTCTCTCTCTCCCCCTGTCTCTCTCTCCCCCTGTCTCTCTCTCCCCCTGTCTCTCTCTCCCCCTGTCTCTCTCTCCCCCTGTCTCTCTCTCCCCCTGTCTCTCTCTCCCCCTGTCTCTCTCTCCCCCTGTCTCTCTCTCCCCCTGTCTCTCTCTCCCCCTGTCTCTCTCTCCCCCTGTCTCTCTCTCCCCCTGTCTCTCTCTCCCCCTGTCTCTCTCTCCCCCTGTCTCTCTCTCCCCCTGTCTCTCTCTCCCCCTGTCTCTCTCTCCCCCTGTCTCTCTCTCCCCCTGTCTCTCTCTCCCCCTGTCTCTCTCTCCCCCTGTCTCTCTCTCCCCCTGTCTCTCTCTCCCCCTGTCTCTCTCTCCCCCTGTCTCTCTCTCCCCCTGTCTCTCTCTCCCCCTGTCTCTCTCTCCCCCTGTCTCTCTCTCCCCCTGTCTCTCTCTCCCCCTGTCTCTCTCTCCCCCTGTCTCTCTCTCCCCCTGTCTCTCTCTCCCCCTGTCTCTCTCTCCCCCTGTCTCTCTCTCCCCCTGTCTCTCTCTCCCCCTGTCTCTCTCTCCCCCTGTCTCTCTCTCCCCCTGTCTCTCTCTCCCCCTGTCTCTCTCTCCCCCTGTCTCTCTCTCCCCCTGTCTCTCTCTCCCCCTGTCTCTCTCTCCCCCTGTCTCTCTCTCCCCCTGTCTCTCTCTCCCCCTGTCTCTCTCTCCCCCTGTCTCTCTCTCCCCCTGTCTCTCTCTCCCCCTGTCTCTCTCTCCCCCTGTCTCTCTCTCCCCCTGTCTCTCTCTCCCCCTGTCTCTCTCTCCCCCTGTCTCTCTCTCCCCCTGTCTCTCTCTCCCCCTGTCTCTCTCTCCCCCTGTCTCTCTCTCCCCCTGTCTCTCTCTCCCCCTGTCTCTCTCTCCCCCTGTCTCTCTCTCCCCCTGTCTCTCTCTCCCCCTGTCTCTCTCTCCCCCTGTCTCTCTCTCCCCCTGTCTCTCTCTCCCCCTGTCTCTCTCTCCCCCTGTCTCTCTCTCCCCCTGTCTCTCTCTCCCCCTGTCTCTCTCTCCCCCTGTCTCTCTCTCCCCCTGTCTCTCTCTCCCCCTGTCTCTCTCTCCCCCTGTCTCTCTCTCCCCCTGTCTCTCTCTCCCCCTGTCTCTCTCTCCCCCTGTCTCTCTCTCCCCCTGTCTCTCTCTCCCCCTGTCTCTCTCTCCCCCTGTCTCTCTCTCCCCCTGTCTCTCTCTCCCCCTGTCTCTCTCTCCCCCTGTCTCTCTCTCCCCCTGTCTCTCTCTCCCCCTGTCTCTCTCTCCCCCTGTCTCTCTCTCCCCCTGTCTCTCTCTCCCCCTGTCTCTCTCTCCCCCTGTCTCTCTCTCCCCCTGTCTCTCTCTCCCCCTGTCTCTCTCTCCCCCTGTCTCTCTCTCCCCCTGTCTCTCTCTCCCCCTGTCTCTCTCTCCCCCTGTCTCTCTCTCCCCCTGTCTCTCTCTCCCCCTGTCTCTCTCTCCCCCTGTCTCTCTCTCCCCCTGTCTCTCTCTCCCCCTGTCTCTCTCTCCCCCTGTCTCTCTCTCCCCCTGTCTCTCTCTCCCCCTGTCTCTCTCTCCCCCTGTCTCTCTCTCCCCCTGTCTCTCTCTCCCCCTGTCTCTCTCTCCCCCTGTCTCTCTCTCCCCCTGTCTCTCTCTCCCCCTGTCTCTCTCTCCCCCTGTCTCTCTCTCCCCCTGTCTCTCTCTCCCCCTGTCTCTCTCTCCCCCTGTCTCTCTCTCCCCCTGTCTCTCTCTCCCCCTGTCTCTCTCTCCCCCTGTCTCTCTCTCCCCCTGTCTCTCTCTCCCCCTCTCTCTCTCTCCCCCTGTCTCTCTCTCCCCCTGTCTCTCTCTCCCCCTGTCTCTCTCTCCCCC